>NW_027467723.1:445140-460140 GCF_046742065.1 Oratosquilla oratoria
GTGATCCAATCTACTATGCTTATTAATGCTGCCACCAGACGATTTTAACCTATTTGATGTCTTATATATGTTTGTTCTAGCTGACGCTGAACCATTTTTTAATAATTTTTCGTATTTTTCTATAGCATTTAGTCCTGTCCTCCTGCTCCTCCCCCCCCTTCTTCCTCTTCTTCCTCTTTCCCATTCCATTTTCCTTCTCCTCTTCCACTTCCTCCTCGTCCATGTCTTCTTTCACCTGTTCTTCCGTATCTTAATCCTCCTCCTCCTCTTCTTCCTCTTTACCCTACAATTTCTCTTCCTCCTCTCCTTCCTCCAACTTCTCTATCTCCACTTCCTTCATCTCCACCTTTCCTTCCTCCACATCCTCCACCTCTTTCCTTGTCCTCCTATTTCTCCCTCCACTCCCTCCACAATCCACCGCCGTCATTACTCCCTCCACCCCCTCCGTCTCCACCTTCCTAAGCCTTCAATAACTTTATTCCCAAACTCCAGCATTCGTCCTAACGCTCTCTCTTTCTTCGCCTCTCCCCTTCCTTGTTCTAATTGTTCTCATCCTCAACATATTCCTTTCCCTCGGAACGTGATGATGATATGATTTAACGTCACCCCCCCCCCCTTTTAATCGGAAGGCTAGGACGGTGCCCCTTACGAAGGACTTTAGAACGTGGACTTCGATAAACCATGTCCTTTCGTTCAACTTCGCCGGTGGCAGGATTCGAACCGCCATCTCCTCGACCTTCGTCGCAAATAACGACTCCCTAACTAGCTTAGCCAGCGAGCTTCCTTCCACGAAAAACGTAATTTTGATAATTTTCTTCCTCCTTCTCTTCCTTCCTCATATCTCTTCTTTCCCTCTCCTTTAAGGGTTTTTTATTAATTTAAATCCACCTTCGGCTTCTTTCCCTCACCCTCTTTCCCATTTACTCTTATTTTTCCCTCTTCCTCCTTCCCCTCTGTCCTCCTCCTCTTTCCCCCTCCTCCTCTTCCACTTTTCCCGATTTTCAATTATGCCTTCCAAAAACCACTCCTCCCCCCTCTTCCTACTCCTTCTCTTCCCAAAACATCCTCACCTCCAATCCTCCCTCATTCTCCTCTTGCCTTCCATGTCCTATGCCCATAGTCCATATGCCTCAACCACATCCTCTTCCTAACTCTTTTTCCTTTTTTCTCCCTCCCGTCTCCCTCCTCTTCTCCTCGTCCACTCTTCCTCTTTATTTTTTTCTTAAATAAGTTTGTGGTTCAGTACCTCCCTTTAGCAATTTGAAAAGTACTAAACACATTGGCGGGAGGGGAAAATTTGTCTCGGTGGTTCAAGTGGATGAACGTGTGGACGAAAATGAAAACATGTGAACGAGTTAAACATGTTGAGCGGGTGAACGTGGTGAACGAGTGGGCGTAAAGGAATGGTGTAGAACGAGTGATACGGGTGAATCGAGTAATACAAGGTGAACACGCACGTGAACGAGTTGAAAAAGAATGAACGTGTGAATGAGTGAAAAAGGAATAACTATGTGGAACGAAATGAAAAGATGAACCGTGTTGAAAACCGATTGCAACCGTGTAAACGATTGAGTTAAGTTAGCGTGTGAAAATAGATGAACGTTGGTTGAAGCGAGTGAACGTTGTGGAAACGATTGAACCATGGTGAAGCGAGTGAACGTCTTAAACGTGTGAACGAAGTAGAACGTAATTAAATGTAGTGAACGTGTTAAAACGAGGGAGTGAAATTTATTTTTTTTTTGGAAAAAACGATAGGGGTGAACGAGGTGGGAACGTGTGTGCGAGTGAACGTGTGAACGATTGAACATGTGACGCGAGTGAAACGTGTGAACGGGTGGAACGAGGTGAAAAGTGTGAATGAGTGAACGTTGTAAACGTGTGAGTGAACGTTCCCCCTGCATCAAATGAAAACGTGTGAAACGAGTGAACATGTGGAACGAAGTGAACTGTGTGAACATTTTTTGGGTGGGCGTGAACCGGTGGATTATAAAAGTAAATATGAAAATGGTTGCCAAATTTGTAAACAAATGTTCCACAAAAATGTGTAACAGAACATTTTTTAGGTATTGTAAAATGAATAACCTTCCGCAAATGGGGTATAAAGAACTAAACACGAATGTGTGTAAGCAATTTTTTATTTATTTTTTTTTCACACACACACACCCACACACACACAACAACACACACACCACACCACCCACACAACCACAACACCCACACAAACACACAACCCAACACACACACCCAACAACATACAACCACACCACACACACACACACACACCACACAACACCACAACACACACACACCCACACACACACACACAGATTCAGACATAAAGAGAGAGGACGAAGAGAGAGAAGAAAGAGGGAGAGAGAAGAGAGAGAGAGAGAGAGACAGAGAGAGAATAGAGAGAGAGTAGAGAGGAAGAGAGAGAGGAAGAAGAGTAAGAGTGTGGGCAAACCTCAGTGAACTAAAACACAAATGAGGTTTTTTTTCAAGGCAACAGCCGGAGGAATGAGACTGTGAAGGACGAGCGAGAAGGAGGAGGAAGGATGGAGGAAAGAAAGGAGGGAGTTCCTTGGAGACACCGATTTTGTAATGATTAAAAGTTATACTGGGCCACAACACAAACGCGGAAAAAAGAGTATTATCCCTCTACTACACACTCCCAAGCTGCTTCTTCCTCCTCCTCCTCGCCTCCTCCTCCGCCTCCTGCCTCCGCTACCCATCCTCCTCCCTCCCTTTCTCTCCTCTTCCTACACCCGCCTCTCCTCCGCCGCCCTCCTCCTCCTTCTCCTCCTCTTCCTCCGCCTTCTTGTTTCCTATACTTCTCCTCCCCTTGTCCCCTCCTTCTCCTTCGTCCTCTTCCTTTTCCTACTCCATTCTCCCCTTACCCTTCCTCCTCCTATTTTTTCAACCACTCTTTTCCATTTATCCAACTTCTTCTCCCTCCCCTTCCCTCGCTCCTCCTCCTCCATCCCCCTCCCTCCTCTCTTCTTACTTCCTCCTCCTGCTTCTTTTTTGCCCTTTGCCTTCCTGTTAATCTCCCTCCCTCCTTCTTATTCTTCCGTTCCTCGGCCCTCCGGTCTCTGGCTACTTCTTCCTTTATTTATGTTTTCCACTTCCTTTTTTTTCGTTTAATCCTCCTATTCCTCCTCATTTGTTCACCCCTTTAAAAAGGATAAACAAAAAGGCGGAAGCAAAATCGCCCGACAGGAGACCTTTGTTTGGGTCTCCTTATCTAATCTAAAGGTCCGACAATTGCTGAACAAAAAAAAAATCATAGTAACTAAATGAATAAATAAAAAACCTATAATAATGTTAATAACAAATTAAAATACAATAAATAAATAGGCAGTGGTGTAAAATATGATTAAAGATAAATCAACAAACGGGTAAATGAGTGAATTTGAATTACTAAAGTTGGCAAAATGATGAACTAATTAATAATCTTTCATTTGGGCTACTTTCCTCACGTCCTGTTCCTTCCTCCTTCTTCCTCCCCCTTCTCTGTCCTTACGCTTTTACCCTCTTATTGGCTCCTATCGTTTTTTTCCCCTTTCTTGTCTCCTCCTCCCACCTCTTCCTCCTCCTTCTCTTTCCGTATCCGCACCCTCCTCCCTCCTCCCGCCTCCCTCCCTCCTCATCTCTTCTTTATCAATTAAAAAGTTAGTTTTAGTTAAATCTCCTTTGCCCCTCTTTTTTCTTCTCCCCTCATTTTCCTCCTCTTTTTCCTCCTTAATATCTACTCTTTTCTCGATAAATTTTTTTTTGCTCATGCCCTTGTCCTTGCCTTCCTTTCCCTCTCCCTCGGGTTCTCCCTCTTTAATTTCTATCCTCCTCTTTCACCCCCCCCTTTCCCCCCCCACAAACTTTTTTTTTCCCCCCCCCCCCCCACCCCCCCCCCTCCCCCTTGGGCCCCCCCTTTTTTTTTTTTTTTTTTCCTCCCCTTTTTCCTTTTACTCTCTGCTGTTCTTTGCTCTCGTTTTGCCCCCTATCTCCCCCCTCTTTCCTTTGCTTTGTCCGGTTTTTTTTCATTCCCGCTCGTGGGCGCCGGTTCCTAACCTCTCTTCTTGATCCCCTTCCATTTACCTCCTCTTCTATTACTCTCGTTCCCCCCATTTTTCCCACTCTTTTAATTCCCTAGTTATTATTTTTTATCTCTTCCTTCATTCCTTACCATCTTTCTTCTTTGCCCCCTTTTTTCCCTCTCAATTAAAACCAAAGGTAAGAAAGAGAGAAGAATATAAAGAAAACGAAAATTCAAACGGGAGAAGTTCCCGAAAGTAAAACATAACACGCAAATACAAGAAATGCAGAAAACAAACAACAACCAGGAAACGCAAACAGGGCAAACAGGGACTGCCATTGGTCGGTATGCAAACACGAGGCAAACTGAGGGAGGAAAACCAACAGTGCCAAAGCCACTGTTTTGGCAAGTGCCCGGCCCAAAGAGACCTCTCCGAGGGCCAACAACCTCTGAAGCAAAGAAATCCACCCACCTTTCCTCTCCCCCTCCCTCTCCCCCTCCCCTCCCTCCCCCTACCCCTATTTCCTAACGTCTTGTTCATTTTTTTCTCCCACCCTCCCCCCTTTCTCCCCCCTTTCTCTCTCACCCTTATTCCCCCCCCTCCCCCCCCCCCCCTCAACCACCTCCCATTTTCCCTCCCCTCCCATCGCCTCTCCCCCCTCCCTCCCCTCTCCCCCCTCCCTCTCCCCGCTCCCCTTTTTCCCCCCTCCCCTTGTCTTCCTTCCCCCTCCCCTTTTCCCCCCTTCCCCTTATTTCCCCCCCCTCCCTTTTCCCCTCCCCTTTTTCCCCTCCCCTTTCCCCCTCCCCCTCCACTTTTACCCAACGGTCTTATTTTTACTTTTCCCCCTCCCCCATCCCCCTGTCTCTCTTCCCCTTTTTACCCCCTTCAACCAATCTCCCTTTTATCCCTTACCTCCCCCCTCCTCTCCTCCCCCTTTCCCCCTTGCTCTCTCCCCCTCCCCTCTCCCCCTCCCACCCCCTCCTCCCCCTTCCCCCTCACCCACTCTCCCTATCCCTCTCTTCTCCCCCTCACTTCTTCCCTCTCCCCCTTTTCCCCTCCCCCCCTCCCCCCCTCTCCTCCTTCCCTCTGCCCCTTCCCTTCAACCCAAATCTCCCCCTTGCCCCTCTCCCCCCTCCCCTTCTCCCGCCTCCCTCCCCTCTCCCCCCCTCCCAACTCCTCCCATCCCTCTTCCACCTCCCCTGTCCTCCCCCCTTCCCCCCTTGTTTCCAGCATCGTCCCCCCCCTTTTTCTCCCCCTCCCCCTCACCCCCTCCTCTCGTTCTCCCCTTTGTCCCCTCAACCATTCCTCCCTTTCGTTCACTCCTCCCCTCCGTCCCTCCTCCCCTTTCCCGCCCTCCCGCTCTAAAACCCCTTCCCCCCCCCTCCCCCTCCCCCTCCTCCCTCCCCCCTCTCATCCCCTTTCCCCCCCCCCCTCCCCCCCTCAACCCCCCTCACTCCCCCTCCCCCCCCTCACTCCCCTCACCCCCTCCCACTCACCCCTCCCTTCCCCCTCCACCTCCCCCTCCCCCCTCCCCTTCCCCTCCACTCTCCCCCTTCCCCTCCCCCCTTCCACCTCCCTCCCTCCCCCTCCTCCTCCCTCCCACTCCCTTTTCGCCCCCTTCCCTTTTTCCCCCCCGCCCACCTCCCCCTCTTCCCTTTTTTCCCCTCCCCCTTTTTCCCCCCCTCCACCTTTTTTCCCATCGTCCTATTTCCCGCCTCACGCCCCTTCTCTCTCCCACGTTTCCCCTTCAACCATCTCCTTTCCCTCCTCCTCCCTCCTCCCTCCTCCACCTCCGTCCCCCTCGATCCCGCCTCCGCTCTCCCCTTGCGTCACCCCGTCCCCCCCCTCTCCCCTCTCCCCCTCCCCTCCCCTCTACCATCCTCCTGTCCCCCTCTCCCACCTTTTTACCCTCTCCCCCCTCCCCCTCCCCCTCCACTCACCCTCCTCCCCCTCCTTTCCCTTTCCCTCTCCTCCTTCCCTTTCCATCTCCCTCATTCCCGAAATCCCCCCAATCCTCTCCCTTCTCCCCCCGCTCCCCTCTTCCTCTCCCCCTCTTCCTCTATCCCTCTCCCCTCAAAACCCCATTTCCCTTCACTCCTCCCTCTCCTTCTCTTCTCTTCTCGTTCTCTCTCTTTCCCTCCAGTATCCCCTCCCCTCTCCTTTCTTCCCCTTTCCCCTCCTCTTCTTTCTCCCTCCTCTCCACATCTTTTTCTCCACTCCCCTTCTCTTATCTCCCCTCTCCCTCGTCCCCTTTTCCCTATCCCTAATTTCCCCTCTCAAATCCCTCTTCCCTCTCCTCCCTCTCCCTAATGTCCTCCCCTATACCCTTATCCACTTCTCCTCTCAACCCAAATTCTAAATAACACAATCTACTTCTCGCCCCCCCCCCCCCTCCCCCCCCTGTTTTCCCCCCCCCCCCCCCCACCTCTCTTTTCTCTCTATCCACTCTTCTACTCTTTCCTCTCCTTCAACCGTTTTTTTTATTCACTCCCCTCTTCTTTCCCCTCAGCCTCTTTTATCCTATTCAACTCTCTACTCTTAACTCCCTCAACTCTTTACTCCACACTATCCCCCTGTTTGTTTGTCCTCCTCTCCACTTTTCCTCTCCTCTCTACCCTCGCTCTTCCCTCTCCCCCTCTTCCCTCTCCCCCCCTCTCCCCTCCCCCCCTCTCCCCCCTCTCTCCCCTCTCCCCTCCGTCCCACTAGCTCCTCTTTTCCCCTCTCACCTCTCTCCCCCCCCTTCTCTCCCCTTTCCCCCCTCCTCTTCCCCTCTCTCCTCTCTATCTCTCTCTCCCCATTTTTCCTTTTTTCATCTCACCCTCTTCCCATCTCCCCCCTCTCCCCTCCTCACCTCTCCCCTCTCCTCGCTCCCTCTCACTTTCGCTCGCTCCTCCATCTCTCTCCTCTCCCCATCTTTCATCTCCTCTCTCCTCTCTCCTGTCTCCTCTCTCCTCTCTACTCTCCCCTGTCACCTCTCCCTCCCTCTCATCTCCCCATTCTCCTCTCCCCTCTCTCCTCTCCCCATCTTTCATCTCTTCTCCCCTCCCCCCCTCAAAAAAAAAAAACCCCACGCTTCCTCCTTCCACTACTCCTCTCTCCCTCTCTCCTCCCCTCCCCTTCTGTTTCCATCACCTCCCCTTCCTCTCTCCTGTCTCCCTCTCATCCTCTCTCCTCTCTCATCTCTCCCCTCCCCTCTTCTCCCCTTCCCCACTCTCTCCACCCCTACTGTTTTTTATTAAAGCCATGGAAACCTTTCAAGCCACCAACCCAAACAGACCAAACTCCCCCTCCTCACCTCCCCCTTCCACCCTCCTCACTCCCCTCCACCTTCCCTCACCTCCCCTCCCCCCCTCCGCAACTTATGCTCCCCCTCCCCTACTCATCCCCCCCTCCCCCCCTTCCTCACCTCCCCTCCCCCCTCCCTCTCCCCCCCCTCACCCTCCCCACTCACCCCCTACCCCTCTCACACTCCCCTCCCCCTCCACAAAATGTCCCCTCCCCCTCCCTCCTCCTCACTCCCCCTTCCCCCCCCACCTCACTCCTCTCCCCCCTCCCCTCAATACCCCACTCCACCTTCCTCAACTCCCCTCCACCTCCTCACTCCCCCGCCCTCCTCCTCACGTCCCCTCCCCCTCCTCACTTCCCCCCCCCTCCCCCTCCTCACTTCCCTTCCCCCCCCCTCACTTCCCCTTCCCCCTCCCCCCTCACTCTCCTTCCCCGCTCCTTACTCCCCTCCCCCTCCCCTCACACCCCTCCCCCCTTTCTTCATTCCCCCTCCCCTCCTCAACTCCTCCTCCACCTCCTTCCATGGGAACCCTTTTTTTTTCCTCATTTTTATCCTTTTTTTCTTTCGCTCTTATTCAACCATTTTCTCAGTCCTTTGTCACAATTTTTCCCTCACTTCATCAAAACACAAAAAAAAAAAAAAAAAAAAAAAAAAAATCTTCCCCCCGTTTTATTTATCACCACCTCACCCTTCCTCCTCTTTTTTTCCTCTTCAAACACCTACTCCCACTTTGTTCAGTTCCTCTCCCTAAATTTATCCCCAATCTGGAAGATCACGCCCTCTTTTATACTCAATTTTTTTATTTTTCCTCTCCTCTCCCCTTCTCCGCCCTCTCTCTCCATCCCCTCATCACTCTCTTCTCCTCCCTCTCTCTCCTCTCATCCCTCCTCCTCTCTCTCCTCTCTCCTCACTATCTCCCCCTCCTTCTCTACTCTCCTCCTCTAACACACCAACACACAACACACAACAACACACAAACCAAAAAAAAAACCCAAAAAAAAAAAAAAAAACCACCAAACACACGCCTTCCTCCCTACCTCTCTCTCTCTCCTCCCCCCTCTCCTTCCTCTCCCTCCTCATCCTCTCCTCTCTCTCTCTCGCTCCATCTCACCAGTTCTCCCGCTCTCACCTCCCTCCCTCCCTCTCTCCTTTCTCTCCCCCCCTCTTCCTCTTTCACCCCCTCTTTCCTTTCTTGACATATATACCATCATATGAATTTTACCTCTTTCACTTGTAAAAATTTTATATTAAACATACATACATACATACATACATACAGATACATACATACATACATACATACAGTACATACATACAATACATACAATACCATACCTACATACATACATTAATACCATACATACAAATACATAACATACATAACAATACATACATACAAACATTAGCATACAATAACATAAACATTACATACATACATATTACAAACATTACATTTTAAAACATTACATACATAAACATACAAACAATAACAATACATAACATACAAACATGCATAACCACATATAATCCTCCAAAATATTTAACCTTACGAAAGAATTGAACTTACGTAAAATATCAAACCTTTCAAACGGTATAAACTTTACTCAAAGATTTTAACCTAATCCAAACGACATAAACTCCCAAAGATTTAACATACCAAAAAGATTTAACCTCGCAAACAGTTACCCAGCCAAAATATCTGACGCACCTGAAAACTTCGTCCCACAACACACAACACAAAACCAAAAAAAAAAAAAAAAAACAAGGGCCCCCCTCGATTCTTTCGGAAGTGCCGCCCCCTAAACTGTTTCGGAAAAACTACATTCCTAAATCTAAACTTTGAAGAACGAATTTGTCACATAATTTTTCGTCGTGAATTTTTCTTCCCTGGTCCTTCGTTCTTGTCCATTCCCTGGACTGACAACTCAGTTCCTTTCGGCCTTTTTTTTTATTTACATTATGAACGTTTTACCCACTGCCTTTAAAGTAAGGTCAGTGTCCAGCTTTAATTTAGGTTAGGGTTTGAGAGGTTTTAACCTTAGCCCTGAGTTTAGGAAGTGGTTAGCATTGAGTTTTTAGAATAGATTTAGGTAAATATCCAAGTTTGGCCTTAGGATTTTAGGTTTTAGGGTAGCTTAGGCTTGGTCCCAGAAAGTGGTTTTGTTTTACGTATGGGTAAGGTTTGAGTTTAGATTAAGGGTATTAATGTTTATAAAAGGGTTGTTTGGGCCAAAAAGTTTTTTAGGGGTTTTTAAAATTTTTATGTTTAGGTTGTAGGAATTACTGACGTGCCAAATTTTTATTCCATAAAGGAACAATATTTTATACCAGATAATTAAAGGCCTAAAATTGTTATTTAGATGTGGATTTTTTCATATAAAATATAATTAATTATATATATATATAATTATATATATATAAATATATATATACATATACATATATTTAAAAACAAAAAAAAATTTTTTTTAATATAAAAAAAAAAAATAAACCCCCATTATAAAAAAATTATATTATAATTATTAAAAATAAAATTTTAAAAAATTCTTGGTTATTTAAAAAAAAAAAAAACTATAATAAATATATTAAAAAGATAAGTGTTCAAACCCGATTTCATTTAACTGAGCGTCCTGGATTTCACAGATTAAAAATTATAAAAAAAGATTCAAAAACAGAAGACTCAACGCACCTTCCTTTAATGTCCTGTATTACTCCACATTAATAGGGATTTATAATAATTGATAATACATATGTTTTTGTTAAATAGCTAATAAATTTTCCTCAAAGCTACCAAAAAAATGACATAAAATTCCCTCTATCTTGTCCCTTTATATACTCAAAAAAAACCAAAAGGCCAATAATCAATATTTACCTCAATAAACAATGAACAGACCTCCTAAATCATATCCATATCCTTTCCCAATAGGGATGATAGTTTGATTTAATAATAGTATTTTATCTTTTAATAATATAATAAAAAAATAATAATAAATATAATATAATAAAATAATAAATATAAAATAAAATATATAATAATATATAAAATAAATATAATAAATTAATAAATATAATAATAATAATAATATAATATAATAAAAAATGAAATGAATATAATATAATATAATAATAATTATTTTAATATAAATAAAAAAATATAATATAAAATAACATAATATAATATTAAAAAAAATAATTAAATAATAATAATATAATTATAATCATAAAAAAATAAATAAAATAATAAATGATTTATGAAATAAAAATTAAAAAATAATATAATAAAATAATTAATATAATATGGAAATAACTGTTAAAAATATAATATAATATAATAAAACATAATAAAATATTAGCATATAATATAATAATACTAAATTATAATTATAAGTAAAGTATAAAAATAAAAAATTGAACATAAATATAATATGAAAAATTGATATAAATATAATTATAAGTTAAAAAGTAAAACAATAAATAATTATGACAATAGTATTTTTATCTTTACTGAACTACCAGAGGCTAACAAAGACCCTACTTTATCAAGATGGACCCCTGGCTTCGTTAAGAGGCCCCCCAAACGCTTTTATGGAGGCTCGCCGACCAGTTTATATTATACGAAACCGAACTTTCACGCTACCATCAAAATTTTGTCCTTTTTTTATTACCAAGTCACCTCAAAAACCCTTCTTTTTTTACCTACCAAGTTCCCCTGGAACCCCTTTTTTCCAGCACAGTTTTTTTTCCTTTTGTATTGAAGGATTTTTCTTAATCCCATCTCCCTCCCCCCATACGCCCCTCACTCTCCTCCCTCACCGCCTCCCTCTACCCTTTCTCCATTCGTCCTGATTTTATCGCCTCCAAACAAAGGATTTTATTTTTAAACCACGTTCGATACAGAGTAAAGAGTAATTTACTTTTTTGGCCAAAATAAAATCGCCTGGTTGAAGGCGAGAAATTGTCCCCCCCAAAGCTACAAAAAGGGGTTTTTTTTCCCCTCATACCTGGAATAAAATCAAAATCTTTTTTTTTAGCTTTTAGAAAATATACTAAAGCAAAAGAATTTCGCAAAAAAAATTGATCCCGATAGAAAATTAGGAACTTACTTTTAAGAAGCCTTTGCTTTTGGGAGGCAAGCATCCTTAAAAGATAACTAAGAATCCTTACTGGGAGGAACAAGGAATATTAAAGTTCCTTTATATACGTATAAAGGTTTTAAACAATGTTTTTTTTTTGTTGTGTCCCCTTTTTTTCCTCTCCCAGAACTTCTTTTTATATCACCCGGTTTCCCTTTTTTTCTCTCTTTTTTTTATCTTTTTTATCTTATACGCCTCCTTTTGGTCCTCCATCCACTCTTCCTTCGCCCACACACGGCCTTTTTACTCCTCTCCTTTCTCTCTCTTTTTCATGTTATTACCACCATGACTCTTCCCTTGGTCTCTCGTACCCCTTTTTCTCTCTTTCCGCTTCTTTTCTTTTATCCAGAATGTACGTGAAGCAAACACACAACACACACACACACCAGCGCCACACACACACTACACACACCACACACACACAAAACAAACAAACACACACAAACACACCAACAACCACACCCACACACAACACACCACAAACACGACACACACACAACCTCACACACACACACACACCCGAACACACACACACAACACACACACACACTCACCACACACCCACACCACAAAAACTACACACACACCCACACACACACACACACAACACACACACACACCACACACACACACACAACACACCACACAAACCACACCACACGACTCACACACAACAATCACACACACGCACACAAAAGCAAACACAAAAAAAACATATACACAACTAAAACACACAACCCTTTTTCCCCCTTCCTCTCTCTCCTCTCTTCCTCTTTACCTAATTCTCCTTCTCTACTCTCTCTCCTCCTTCTCTCCTCTCTCTTTCTCTCTCTCTCTCCCTCTTCTCTCTCTCTCCTCTACTCTCTCTCTCTCACTCTTTCCTCTCCTCCACTCTTCCCCCCCTTTTCCCCCCCCCTCCCCCTCCCCACCCCCTCTCTCTTCCCTCCTACTCGTCTCTGTTCTCTCCAACCTCCTCCCACTCTCCCTCCATCATCTCCCTCCTCTTCTCATCTCTCTCCCTCCTTCCCTACCTCCTTTTCCCCATTTCCCCTTCTCCTCCCGTATCCCCTCCTGCCAATCCCCCCCCCGTTTCCACCTATCGGTTCAGTAAACCCGGTGGACAAAATTTTGGGGGACCCTGGGGGAAAAAAAAAAACCAAGTGGGTAGATGGCGACCGCCTCTTTCCACTTCCTGCTCGCCTACGGATCCACTTCCTGTGTTCCTTAGTTTTACTCTTTGTCCCACCTGGCGGTTGAGCAGGAAAAAACAGTTCCTGTTTTTTTCCACTGGCCATGAATTATCAAGTAAGAAAGGTTTAATAATATTTTCATTTTTTGTGTTTTTTTTCTAGTTTTTTTTTAAATGAGTCTAATTTTGTCCTTATGCATTTTGGATAATGTTTTTTCGATATAAGTTGTTTTTTGAATATAAATATATGTTTAATACTAAAAATATAAAATTATATATATAACATGATATATAAATATATATATATACATAAATTAATATATATATTTAATATAAATTATATATATTTGCGTACAATATTTTTATTTGGTTTTGTTTATCGTTATGTGCTTGGATTTTTTTAATTTTTGTAACTAGTTTATTTGTTTCCCCCCCCAAATAATTTATTGGATTGATTTATTATTTACCTAGTTATTTAGTTTTTTTAACGATACCTATGCATTTAATTTATATCATTTTATCATCATTTTATAATATTTATAATTCCCATTTTTATTATTTTTTTCTTTATATATTTATTTATCGTTATCCAATGAATTTTTCCCGCATCCGAACCCTAGTTTAATGGGACCAAAAAGGTTATCCCTGTCCCTGCCCGCCATTCCAACTGTTTTTTTTTTGTAAGATTTCTTTTTTTTAACACACCACACACACACAAACACAACACACACCACACACAACCACACACCCACACACACAACCACAACACAACACCAACACACATTTATATAATATTATATATGATATACATATACATTATATATAACAAGTTATATTATATATAGTAAAATTAACATATATTTACATTTAAAAATTTAAATAACCAAATCCCAAATTTTTTTTTTAAACAATATTTTAAAAATAAATTAATACCATATATATATATATATTTATATATATATATATGTATATAGAAATATATATACATATATAAATATATATATATAAAAAAATATATATATATATAGGTTATATATCCATTAATATAAATATAATCATATATATATATATATATAAATATGTATAATCCAATAAATAAATATATAATATAATATGTATAATCAAAAATTTTAAAAAATATATACATATATTATGTATATAAGATCAATAATAAGTTTTTAAATTTATACATATATTATATATATATTCAAATACATACATTATATTTAAATAATATTAGATAAATAATGACAATATATATATGCAAAAAAAATGTTATATGTTATATAATATGTTTTTTTTTATATGTGTATGTATATATATATATGTAAAAACATATTTTTATATATATATATATATATACATATATATACAGATACCGTACAATACATATATATATATATATATATATATATATATATATATATAAATATATATATATAAATATATATAAATCTATATATATATATATATATATGAAATAGGAGGAAAAAGGAAAAAGACACAGGAGTTTTATTCCAAGATTTTATCCCTGACTAAGTTTTTGCAGGCAAGCTTTTTTCAAAGAAATAGTGCCTTACAGGGCTAAGAATTTTAGGCGCAATATGTATGCGTGTAAATACCTTTTACGAAGTGGTAAAGGAACTCAATAGTATTACAATTAAAGGAAGAATGGTAGAATTTAAAATTTAAGTGTAGTTGAAAATCAAAAATACATCCATAACAATATGGCAAAACAAAAAAGAAACACTGGAAAAAAAGAACAGTTAAACTTTAATAATAAAGATAGCTAAAAAAGAACAATAACAAAGAATAAAACTTGGGTTTTATTTTTTTTATTATGAAAAAAAAAAAAACCATTTTACCCCCTAAAAAAAAACCAAACCGAAAAATGTGGGCAAGGGAAGGTGGTGAGATATTGGGTACCCCCGGGGTCCTGGTCCCATGGTTGCTGGTGGGGATGATTTATATAATAATATAATATAATTATATATATATAAATAAATTAATATATATAAATATATATCTATATATTTTTTTTATATATATATATATAAATCTATAATAAATAATATAATATATTAATAAAATAATATTAAATAAATTATATATAAATTTATAAATATTATATTAAAATAATAATATATTATAATATATATATAGATATAAAAATATATATTATTATTTTGTCCCTTGGGTCCAAAAGTTGAGTTGTGAGTTTTCTCCCCCAATCTTAAGTAAATGGTTTCCCTCTTTGTCCTTACGTGGTTCACGAGGGCGTATTGTCCTCAACAGGGTGGTATCATTAACTTCCCCCTCTATGTTATCCTGAGTCCGTTCCAGTCCTCTGTAAAAAAT
>NW_027467723.1:463477-465977 GCF_046742065.1 Oratosquilla oratoria
CCTCTCCCTCTATATCACAATTTCCCTATCCCCCTCTCTCTCTCTCCATCTACATCTCCCTCTCCTTCTACTTTACTCTCTCCCTCTCCCTTTCCCTCTCCATCTCCCTCTCCCTCTTTCTCTCCTTCTCCCTCTCTCTCCCCCTCTCCCTCTCCTTCACCCTCTCCCTCTCCCATTCCTTCTCCATCTCTCTCTCTCCCTCTCTCTCTCCCTCTCTCTCTCTCTCTCCCTCTCCCTCTCCCTCTCCCTCTCCCTCTCCCTCTCCCTCTCCCTCTCCCTCTCTTTCTCCCTCTCCCCCTTCCTTTCTCTGAGCTTGAGACCGAAGACTACCTTCATGAAATCGAGGTGACAGTCCAGAGAGTTCTTGAAGACTCCTGAGACCCAACACTGTCACTGTTTTCCTAATTCCAGAAGATTTTATTCAGGAATGAGTTAGCCATTCAGCTAGAAATAATTGTATTTAAAGATACATGAGCAAAGTGGTATGGAAAAAAGTGTTTAGCACAAAAATGAATAAATAGAAAAAAAAAAAAGAATCCATGCCCAATATGGTAGACCCTCAGGTCCCCCATCATGAATAAATACATAATTGAATAGATAATTTTTTTTAAATAAATAAACAAATAAATAAATAAGTAAATAGATGAATGAATAGGTAAAGGAATAGATAAATAAGACTTTAAACAAATACGATAGAACAAGAAATGAATAAATAAGAGAAAGTAAGAGAAAGAGAAAGAAAACTGTTTGATAGTCCGTCCTTTGTAGTATTCCAATTCCAGAGGATGTTATATATATAAGGGAGTCGTTCTTTATGCCAAGAAGCTTTGTTTCTCAGAGTCCATCTACAAGTTGGTATAGCCCTTCTTTCCCGGCTCAAAAATTCATCATCTTTCTCCCATGTAGTGGGAAGTGAGAAACCCCTGATGGGGCAAAGCCATGCCAGTAGCGACACCCCCCCCCCCTTTTTTTTTTTTTTTTTTTTTTTCCAACGTTGGGTCTCTTCCCCGTCTGACCTGGGCTGTCGAGAATCAACGCAGCAAGCCCGAAGCGGGTCTCGGGAGAGAGAGACACGCAGAGAGAGACAGACAGACAGAGATTAAGAAAATAGAGCGTTTTTCGGGTTTGTACTTCGCGAACTCCTTCGGGCGTAGGAGTACAGGCGAGGGCATTTGAACCCACACTCCCGGACACTTTATCTCCAGAAGCCACAAACTCAAGCGTCAAAAAGTTTCTGTTATTTCCTCTTCTTTCTCTTTCTTGGGAAAAGAGGGACTTTTTTCTTCTGAAATGGAGGGGCAGGGGGGGGGTTCTTCTCTCTTTGTCCGAAAGATGAGCCTGAGGAGAAGGCTTCAGACTAGATCGGACTCTTTAACCTCAAAGTGGGTCTTCCTGAAGAACAAAGTTTTCGATTTTGATTTTGATTTTGATTTTTTCTTTTGTTTTTGCTTTGTTTTCTTTTTGTTTTTGAATATTGATTTCTTTGTCCTTGTGTTTCCATTACCTTTGGTTTTCTCTCATATATTCATTATATTTTTTCTTGTATTATCTTTGACCTATTTTTGTATTTTCTTTTTGTTTTATGTATTGTTAATCTTGTTTTACTCTTGTTCTTATTCTTCTTTTATGGTATCTTATGTGTCCTTTTTTCTTACTCTTTTATTTTTATCTTTTTTCTTATTTTCTTTTCTGTGATTCTTTTCTTTTTTGTCTCTCGCTTTCTAAACCACCTCTATCCCCCTTTTGCTCCACCTCCTCCTACGCATTCTGCTTCTCCTCCTCCTCCTTCTTCTTGTCACTTTTTAATTCTTTTTCCTCTTTCTAATCCTCGTTCTGTTCCCATCATTTTCTCTTCTTCCGTTCCCTCCTCCTCCATATCCTCCTTCTCCCCATTTTCCTCTTCTACCTCGTCTTCGTCCTCCTGCTCCACCTCCTCCTACTCTTTTTCCGTTCCCTCTTCCTCCTCCCCTTGACTTCTCATCCTCCTACATCTTCTTCCCTTTTCCTCTCCTTCCTCTTCGTCATCCTTTCTAATACTCCTCCTCCTCCTCAGTCTTTTCCTCTTTTCATCTCCTTCCTCTCCATTATTCTCTTTCTAATCCCTCTCCTTCTTTACCTCCTCCTCCTCCTCCTCCTCCTTTTCTTCCGTTTCCTTTTCGTCTTCCTCCCCCTCCTCCTCCTCCTCCTGCTCCTTCTTCTCTCCTTTTTCTCTCCTTCCTCTTCATCCTCCTCTTTCTAATCCTCCTCATTCTCTTCTTCCATTTCCTCCTCCTCTTCCCTCTTCCTCCTCTTCCTCCTGTTCTCTTTGGCAGTGTATATTCCTCTAACCTTCAATTTGGAGACAACTTTTGCGTCCTATATTCCAACTTGATCCCTGGTTGGGGCCCAAACTTCCATCTCTCGCCTTTTGCTGTGAATGGAATTCTCTTTTCTTAACGTATCTGTATGCACAGTACAGACGGATCAAAAGTTTGTAAACACAGGTGTCCAGAATATCTGC
>NW_027467723.1:475977-478477 GCF_046742065.1 Oratosquilla oratoria
TCAAACCACCAGACATGTTTTGGTATAGATACGTTGATGATGTTTTCACGTTATGGAACGATGAATGGGGTTCTTTTAAAGAATTCTTTGACAAACTTAATAATTTGGCCAACAACATAAAATTTAAAGTAGAATGGGAAGTAGATAATAAACTGCCTTTTCTAGACATTTTAATAATAAGAAATCAGAATTGCTTGTCATTTACAGTTTATAGAAAACCTACTCACACTGGGAGTTACTTGCACTTTTTCAGCTACCATTCGGACAAAACAAAACAAAGTGTTGCTTCGGGCCTATTTTTACGAGCACTAAGAATTTGCAGCTCACAATATTTAGATACAGAAATATCAACCATAAGAAAACAACTTACAAGATTAGGATACCCGGATTGGTTTTTACAAAAAGCCCTTAGCAAGGCTAAAATAAGTTCCCACAAATCTACTCCCCACTCTACTAACAAACACAAATGGGATAATAAATGTATAAAATTACCCTATAATGATTCCATAAATGAAATGTCCCAATCATTACCTAAAGAAAACATCAATGTCATCTTCAATTATCCTAATACACTGTTTAGGAAAATAGTTAATGTACACCGTAGACCATCAAGTGACATTAACCCAGGTGTATATAAGTTGCCATGCTTAGAATGTGATTCTGTCTATTGGGGACAAACTGGAAGAGATTTGGCAACCAGAATTAAAGAACATAAAAATTCTGTTAGATATGGTCAATTAAATTCCGCGGTATTTCAGCACATTGCCAATAAAGATCACCGCATGAATTGGGAAGATGCTGAAATAATCTATAGATCAACATGTAGCTTCAAAAGGAAAATAATTGAGTCTTCCCTAATAAAAAATTTACCTAATTTTAATATATCAAATGGCCAGTGGTCACCTGACTGCATCACTACCTCAGCAGTCAGCCATGTGCTACCTCATGTACTCCAAGGTCACAAAACCCCACGCGACCTGCGGAGCATCGGTCACGTAACCTGAGCTTGTTCCTTTTCTCACCTCACATTTTTGTATATAAGCATATGCCTTCCACTATGTATTCATTCTGCTGAAGAGGGTCACAGTTAGTGATCGAAATATACAGAACGTTCGACATTAGTGTCTTCTTTTCTCCGACTGTGGGATAAAAAGTTTATATATATATATATATATATATATATATATATATATATATATATACATACACATATACATATCTACCTAAGCAGTCAGCCATGTGCTACCTCATGTACTCCAAGGTCACAAAACCCCACGCGACCTGCGGAGCATCGGTCACGTAACCTGAGCTTGTTCCTTTTCTCACCTCACATTTTTGTATATAAGCATATGCCTTCCACTATGTATTCATTCTGCTGAAGAGGGTCACAGTTAGTGATCGAAATATACAGAACGTTCGACATTAGTGTCTTCTTTTCTCCGACTGTGGGATAAAAAGTTTATATATATATATATATATATATATATATATATATATATATATATATATACATATATATATATATACATACATATACATACACATATACATATACATATACATATACATATACATATACATATACATATACATATACATATACATACACGTATACATATACATATAAATATACATATACATTTACATATATAGGTCTACATCATATAATTTCCGACAGTCGCCCCGCGGTTCGAACCAAGGTTTCGCTTGGTGCCAACCTAAAGCCTAACCGACTGAGTCGGCTCACTCGGTAAGGTGTTGGCTTAGCATTGAGCAGACCTCGGTTCGAACCGCGGGGCGACTGTCAGAAATGATTTGATTGATATTCACTGTTACTAGCGAATCACTTCACGCATATATATATATATATATATATATATTTATATATATATATATATGAATATACATATATATAAGAAAATCCAGGATGACGCAGAAAAAAAATTATTCGCTTAAGTTTCGACAGTCTTCTTCAGCGAGTATTATACATACAAGTCACCAGACAACATACATATCCTTATTCGGGTCATCTTGCAGAGTATCTTGAAATTGTTCAAGTTTTCGTGATGACTAATCCTGCTGTGTTTCGTACTAAGTCAATAAACCCTTCCTGTGATTGGTCGTTTCTTCTGTATGTATGTATGCTGCTTGTAGGATTTTTCGTGCCATCCTTTCCATACTCGTGTATAGCACTTTTAAATTGTTCCAATTAACAAGCTCTGCTAGTAGGACTCGAACCATTGTCTCTGCGTATGATTACCACAAGACAATGACGTTACCATTGTATCATGCTGACTGTTAAAAAGAAATGATCTGGAGTTTGACCTGACCATTCCCCAACAACTACTCGCATGGTACAGTATGTACACAAATACCGTAGACTATTCCTGGTAGTCATGTGTTTGAGAGCCTCATGAGAGCCATTGAACTGAATTTGACCAGAAACTTTCGTTCATCGTTTCGAGTTGTATGGAACGATAATAGGAATCAATGCCACTCG
>NW_027467723.1:483477-493477 GCF_046742065.1 Oratosquilla oratoria
AGGCAAAGGTTTATCCTTCATTTACACGGGGAAGTTGAGAGGCAAGTCAAGCGGGCAAGTTATCTTCTGCAAGTTACTTGCCTTGTGTAAACATCTGAGTCCAAGAAAAGTGAGCAGCAGGTTACCCAGTTTCTTGTCAAGCAGATGTTTACACACAATAAGTAACTTGCAAGAAATAACTTTCCCGTTTGACTTGTCTCTCAACTTCCCCGTGTAAATGAGGCTTTAGTTGAATAAACTCGTCCATTATTTGATTAGATTAGATAGCATTACACAAGATAAAATTTTATCAGATCAGATTAAATTGAGTCAAATAGAATAAGTAACACTGCACAGTAGGCTACCACCCATTATTTATTTTGATTGATTTTCAAAATGCTGATATATTGCAAAAGAAAATTTTGCGAATCATAATTTACTAATTGTGCCTTCAGAAGGCGGTTTAAGATTTCCACAAGGATAGAAGCGCTGGTAAATTAAAATACATAACTCTCTGTATACCAAGAGCCTTTTCCCTCTTACAAGGGAGGTAGCTAAGTCCGCCACTCCTTCTCGTCTATCATTTTAGCTCCTCATGGATGACGGATCAAAAGCAATGTAGTAAGACACAGTACATTCACAGCAAAGCTGCTTCAATTCATCGGCAGCCCTTCTCTCTCTCTCCGTCCCTTCATAAAGAAAAACAGAAGACATGGAGAAATCCCTTCGGGCTGCGTCAAAATATCATTGACACATAAGCACCCCTATACACCATCCCCCGCCCTTTCCTTCCTTACATAACAGTTACAGTATCATCTATACACAGCCACTCTTCACTCATCCCTATCTCGTGTCTACTTCCTTCCTTGCTCAACAGACATTTCCCTCTTGCTCAATGTCCCCTTGACCTTATTCATCCATCTCATCCTCGGTCATCCCCTCAAATTCACTCCTTCCACCTCTGCCTTCCACACCTCTTTTACTAATTTTTCATCGCTCATTCTTTCCATGTGTCCAAATTATCCCGATACTCTTTCATTAGCCCTATCTGTCGTCTTCTTTTCCATTTCCGCTCTCTTCCTCACCTCCTTTCTCGCTTTATTTAGTCTAGTAACCAATACCATACTTCTCAGACATTTCATGTCAAGCACATTCAAAAATGTTCTCTCTGACTCTCTTAAATTCCAAGTCTATGTCTCCATAACAATAACAACAATCTTACATCATTCACTGTGCTCCAATTCCACTTTGCACGATTGTATTTACTGCGAGTCAAAGCAAACCCCTTTGACATGATTTCTCGCGCAAGACAATTTCTACGCGTCCTCTGTTACCAATTACTTCTCATTCAGACGGTTTCATTACTACTATTACTAGATAATTTTATTACTTTAGCAGGATATAACGGTGATTTGTCATTATTTGGTGGCAAAGAATTGTAGTAAATAACCTAAATGGGACCTCTTACGAAAAAGTAGTACTTTGATATGAGGCAAAACAGACAATAAGCGGAGTTTACAGTATGCGTAGTTTATAACGAGAAGAGGTATTCAGGCCTATCATGATCTCTGGAAGGCAAAATGAATAGATCAATAGATAAATGAATAAGTAAATAAATATGTATATAGATATATAAAAATGAATAAATGAACAGATAAATAGAGATAAGTATATGTATACACACACACACACACACACACACACACACACACACACACACACACACACACACACACACACACACACACACACACACACACACACACACACACACACACACACACACACACACACACACACACACACACACACACACACACACACACACACACACACACACACACACACATATATATATATATATATATATATATATATATATTCTAGATACTCAAGGATTTTTGTTTGTTTTTATGTTTCAGAATTGGCCATCATTCGTGGCACGTCTAAGGAACCTTCAGTGTGAAAGACACTTAGATGAATGAAATCGCCCGGCGGCAGTCATAGTGGTGTCTTCTGGACGTGTATCACTACGAAGAGGTAAGTAATATTATGTTATTTTTTATTCTCTTTATTAATTTTATCTTATTTTATCTTTTATATATTTATCTATCTGTTCATTTATCTGTTTATTTTTTGTGCGAGAGATCTGAAGCAAAAATAAATAAACAAATATTTTTTTTATCGAGTCAATAGATACCTGATTAGAAAGATGAATAAAAAGATAAGTGATATCATCGCTGTGCATGAAAAATACTCATACAGAGAGAGAGAGAGAGAGAGAGAGAGAGAGAGAGAGAGAGAGAGAGAGAGAGAGAGAGAGAGAGAGAGAGAGAGAGAGAGAGAGAGAGAGAGAGAGAGAGAGAGAGAGAGAGAGAGAAAGAGAGAGAGAGACGGACAGATAGACAAACAGACAGAGAGGGAGATAGATAGATAGATAGATGGAGGGAAGGAGAGAGAGGATAAGAGAGAAATATGTAAAATAAGATTAATTTATATTAATTCTAATGTTTACCCAGAGCTGCAAGGGCACTAAGACATTCACCTTCACGTTTCAGACTGAAATGCTGAAAAAATATTTGACGATAAAAAGGTGAATATAAGCGATGTAACATTTCTGTTGATATGACTGATAAGAGCGTTGATATCTTTCTTCTGTATTCAACTGTTTGATCATTGACAGATCAGATATTGTTGATGTTTTGCTCCCAATGCGATTAGGGGAAAGATTTATTTTTTTTCCTTTGGAATGCTTTGATATATATATGTTGCCTGCCTATTGCTAGTGCTGTTGGTGTTGTTCTTGTTCTCATTCTTCCTCTTGTTCATATTCTTGTTCTTGTTCTTGGTCATGTTCTTGTTCTTGCTCATGTTCTTGTTCATGTTCTTGTTCATGTTCATGTTCATGTTCATTTTCTTGTTCTTGTTCTTGTTCTTGTTCTTGTTCTTGATCTTCTTGTTCTTGATCTTGCTCTTTCTCTTGCTCTTGCTTTTGCTCCTGCTCTTGTTCTTGTTCTTATTCTTGCTCATGTTCTTGTTCTTGTTCTTGTTCTTCTTCTTCTTGCTCATGTTCTTGTTCTTATCGTCGTTGTTGTCGTTGTCGTTGATGTTGTCGTTGTCGTTGTTGTTGTTGTTGTTGGTGCTGCTGATGTTCTTCTTCTTCTTCTGGATGTTGATGTTGTTGTTGTTGTCCTTTTCGTCGTCATCGTGGTCGGTATCACCGTTGTTGTTGTTGTTTTGGTGTTGTTTTTGTTATTGTTATTGCTGTCGATGTCTTCGTTTTCGTCTTCGTCGTTGTTATCATCGGTGTCGATGTTGCTGTTATTGTTGTTGTTATTGCTTTGGTATTGTTATTGTCATTGCAAACACGTGATATTCAATTCGACCTTTTTCTCCTCGAAAGGACCGACCTCAATTTCGGCAAATTGATACCAATTATCCTGAATCTCAAGCAATAGAAGTTATGTTACGTAGAGGGCTGCTGAATGAGTAAGCTTGTAGTTCGGATGTTCGCCTGAATTGATGATGATGTTGATGATGATATGGTTTAACGTCACAAAATCCCCTCTATCGGGAGGCGAGGACGGTGCCCCTTGCAGAGGACTTTGTAGCGTGGAATTTAATGAACCATGACCTTGGGTCAACTAAGCTGATGGCAGGGTTCGAGCCTCCATCACCTTCATCTTCGCCGTATGTAACGACGTCCCAATACTGTCATCGAGCTTCTCTCGTTTGAATGAAATAAAATGAAATATTTTGAGTCCCTCCTTATGTTTAGAGTTGCACAAGAGGTGAAAAAAATAAGAATAAGATGAAACATAAAAGAAATAAGATAGAATAGAATGAAATAAGATAAAATAAAATAAAATAAAGTAAAATAAAATAAAATAAAATAAAATAAAATAAAATAAAATAAAATAAAATAAAATAAAATAAAATAAAATAAAATAAAATAAAATAAAATAAAAGATGATAAAATAAGATGGAATGAAAATAGAATCAATTAGAATAGAATAACATAGAATAAGATGAAATATAATATATACAAAACTACACAGTCAAAAAAAAAATATATATAAAACTATATAAGACAAGGAAAATTAAAAGAAATGAAAAATAAAACAAGAGAAATTTAAACTGAAATGAAATAATCTAACTTGAGTCAAAATAATATCTTTCATATATCAGAAACACTGATACAAACGGATTATTCTAAGCCTGAGCTTATTTATGGGATTCGCTATAACAAAGCCTCTGAAACACAACACAAACAAGAAGAGCTTAATCCCCTTTGTCAACATAAGGGATTCAATCCGTGAATCCTCTTCTATAAGGGTTTGAATCCTCTACGATCATTTGTTTACGGATCACAGTTTCCGTATCTGTGACGTGGTTGTCTATCTGATTGACCTAGTTTGTATTTCATATTCATTTTTTCATCTATTTCGATATCGTGAGGATTATAGAGACCGTTTATTCTTTCTCTTCTCTTCTCTCTTCTCTCCTCTTCGTCCTTGTATCCATTCAGATAATGATTGTGTGGTGATTTGTAAAGAAATGTAGCAATATGTATTCAAACATATAGGATGTGAATTCTATACCCTTGTGGTCTGTGTATTTGTTAGATGAATGTATATTTACTATGTTGGTTGTAAGTGATGCTCATCTGATAACTGTAATAATACATTTGCTTTATTGAATTAATCAAATCTCTGTTTTTGGTTTCAGAATACGCACATGTTTTGTTAACGTGTCGGCACACTACGCATTTCTCGCTAACATATAGTGAAAAGCTGAATGACGTACTAGAAGTTAAACCTAAAATACGAATCTTAGACACATTGTTGAGATATTCTTACGAAAGTCTAGAATATTGTAACCGATGTCGTTTCTAGTTAAACATTGTAGCAAAATCAAGCAGCTAGCTAGCTTAGTGGGCCGCCACCTTTAGTTGAATAAAATGTAGAAAAGGTGGTGAATCTTTATCTGACTTAGGGCCATTCGAATATTTTCATCATTTGCATGTCGGACAAAATTATTAACTAAAATTACGACACATTGTTGTTGTTACTGTTATTGTTATTATTATTGTTATTGTTGTTACTGTTGTCGTCGTCGTCGTCGTCGTCACTATTATTTTTTTAGTGTTATTATTGTTAATATTATTGTTATTTATATATATATATATATATATATATGTATATATATACATATATGTATATATATATATGTATATATATATATATATATATATATATATATATATATATATATATATATATATGTAATATTGTTTGCCATAATTCGTGGAATGTAGATAATTATTTACCGAATGGATGGCATATTTTTTTTTACGTTTGTCGAACGTTTAACTTAACCTAAACGTAAAGGCTATGTGTCGTGATTATGATGAAGTTACTTAAGAACATTAGAACATAAGAATGGAGACGACTGCAAGAGACCATGAAGCCTGCACTAGGAAGTTACATGGCCATTACCATCTGTCATTCCCATCCATAGAGTTGTCTAACCGTTTCTTAAAACAACTGATAGTTTCAGCGGTCACTAGATGGTTACTAACTCTATTCCATTCGTTGACCATACTATTAGTAAACCAATTCTTGCCTATTTCCTTCTTAAATCTAGATTAGTCCATTTTAAATCCATTACTGCGAGTCCTGCCCTGTTGTCTTAATATGCTGACTTTGTTTGCGTCATCCTTGTTAAAGCCTCTGATCCACTTAAAAACCACTAATAGATCTCCCCGCACTCTGCGTCTTTCCAGAGAGTGTAAGTTAAGGTGCCTAAGTCTCTCTTTGTAAGGTCATTCTCCTCTGTATTGATTCTAGTGAATCGATGTCTGTTCTATAAGACGGAGACCAGAACTGTACCGCGTGGTCAAGGATGGGTCTAAGTAACGCTAAACAGATATTGATAATTACCTCTGCACTTCTATTCATAACCGTCATAGTAATGAAATCTAATGCTTTGTTTGCTTTATTCCTGGCGCTAACGGACTGTTTCCTAGATTTAAAGTCAGGACTCAGTAGAACTCCCAAGTCCCTCTCGCGCTCAGTTTTCTCTAAAAACGTGTTATCTAAGCTGTATCTATTTTCGGGGTTGTATGGCCCCACGTTTAACACGCTGCACTTTGAGATATTGAAGTTCATTTGTCATTTCACCGACCATGTGAACAATTTGTTAAGATCGTCCTGCAGAATCTCGGCGTCGTCTCCTGACCTAATTTGGCGTCCTATTTTAGTGTCGTCCGCAAACTTACTAACATCACTATTAATCCCATTGTCCAAGTCATTTATGTACATAATGAACAATAAGGGACCCAAAACTGAGCCCTGGGGGACCCCACTAGAAACACTCCCCCACCTGGATTTTACACCATTTATGGTGATCCGCTGTTTTCTTTTACTAATCCAAACTCCAATCCATTCTAACACTTTCCTATACCATGGGCTTTGATTATATTTAGTAGCCTCTGGTGGGGCACTTTGTCGAACGTTTTGCTAAAGTCGAGGTAGATAATATCGTAACTATCATTGTTATCTGACGCCTTATATACTTTAGTGTAAAAAGATAGAAGATTAGTCACACATGACTTATCCCTGGAGAAACCATCCTGTATATCACGAATCAAATTATGTTTCTCAGTGTTTTTTCTGATTCTATTAACTATTATTGATTCAAGCATTTTACCTGTAACTGATGTCAAACTGATTGGGCTGTAGTTGCACTCAGACGATTTATCTCCGTTTTTGAAAACAGGAACGTTTGCCTGCCCCTAAGCAATAGGCACAAAACCAGCGTCTATCGACTTCACAACAAAGTTATGTCGTAGCACATTTGTAAAATAATACTGATGACCCACTTTCGGAGAAGAATAAGCGAAAGTATAAAGATCTGTATATTTCGATCACTAACTGTGATCCTCTTCAGCAGATGTGAATTACAGAGTAGAGAGCAATGTGTATTTATACATTGTGTATAAATACACATTGTTCTCTACTCTGTAATTCATATCTGCTGAAGAGGATCACAGTTTGTGATCGAAATATACAGATCTTAATACTTTCGCTTATTCTTCTCCGAAATTGGGTCATCAGTATTGTCTATCGACTTATTAAACATTTCTGTTAACTGGTCGCAGATTTCAAATTTACACTCTTTAAGCACTCTCGGAAAAAAAATTCGTCTGGACCCGGGGATTTTGTAACTTTAAGTCTTTCAATCTGCTTGACTACTTCTACCTTACTAATGCTGATATCAAATAGTCTATTTTCTTCATCCCCACTGAAAATAGGATCGCAACCAGGTACCTTATCGAACCTCTTCTTAGTAAATATCGAGAGAAAATATTTGTTAAACGCCTCACTCATTTTTCCTCAGATTCTATCATGACATTTTCATCATTTGTATATTATTCAACAATGTTACGAAAAACGTTCCTTGGACATTGATTTATCAAATTTCGAGTCACGCCAGGTCACCTGATCAAATGCTCTCGTGGGTCTTACAGGGCATCCGACACATCAAGAAGCTGTCTGTGCGAGTTATTGCTGGAGTGTCTTATTTTCGGTTTTCGATGTAAAATTGAATGCCAAACCTGGACATGTATCAAAAGAATGATTGCATCGGACAGGGAGGAGGAGGAGGAAGAGGAGGAAGAGGAGGAATAGGAGGAGGAAGGGGAATAATAATAAGTGGAGAGGAATGAGCTGTAGATGGAAGGGGAGGTAGGGAACATAAGAACATAAGAATGAAGGAGACTGCAAGAGACCATAAGGCCTACACTAGGCAGCTCAGGAATGAAGATGAGAATTAGAAAAAGGAGGAAGGGAAGTTGGGAGATCCGTACGAAGAGGAGGAGGAAGGGAAGGGAGAGGAAAAGGAAGAAGAGAATAGGTAGAAGGGGTTGCAGAAGAAGGATGAGGAATGGGAAAGAGAAGGAGAAAGGTGCAGGAGCGGAAGGGAAAGGAAATAGGGAGAGGAAGATAGGAAGAATGAGGGCATGAAGAAAAAGAGGAGAAACTGGAGGAGAGTAAAGAGGGTGAAGAAGAGTAAAAAGAGAGTAGATAAGAGAAAAGAGGAAAAATAGATAATATGAACAAGCAACTAATGACAAAATTTGAAGAAAAAAATCAAAGAAAGAAGACAGAAACGGGAAAAGAAAATGCGAAAACAGGAGGGAAAAGGTATACTGTAGGACTGGTATGTGACATTGAATTTGCGATCAGAACTTTTGACAGATTCTCTTTTTTTTTGAAGAAGAAGATTAAGTATGAATCGTCTTCAGGTTTGGGGACCTCTCGGCTTTTGCATACTATGACTGATGTCTTGAACCATCGGTTCTATACCTGGTGTTCATACCCTCTGTCCCCCTTCACCCCTGGGGGAGTCATAGAGGTTCTCAAGTTGGGCCACAGACTAGTAGTAAAGTGACGACACATTAGACTTGTATGCTACTTGCTTTCGCTATTTTGAGTAGAAACGACTTCGGTTACAATATCTTAGACTTCCGTAAGAACATCTCAGCGATGTGTCTAACATTCGCATTCTAGGTTTAACTTTTCTTAGTTCGTCATTCAGCTTTTTACTATATGATGCGAGAGTAATTTAACATTTGGGAATTTGAAAACCAAAAGATCGTAACCGAAGTAGTTTCTACTTAAATGAAGAAGCCAAAGCAAGTAGCATGCTAGTGAGAAATGCTTGTGCCCTCACCTTTAGTGGATGCAAAGCGAGATTCGTTGTTGAAGTAGTCTTCTTCAGGAGACTAAAGAAGAACAGCACGACATAAGATTGAATGAACAGTTTGAGTTGAAGGAATTGATTTTTGTTTTCGTTTTATACAACTCTTTTAATAGAAGTTGATAACGCTACCAGTCGCTCAGTGTATTGTTTTAGTTCTAAGTCTCTTTTTCAGTTTTTTACAAAAAAAAAAAAAAAAATAGAACCAGCGAAAGAAGGAACATTGTGTTAAACATGTACAAAAGTATACGTCCAGTATGTCCTTCAGAATAATCTTTAGCATCTGACCCAGTGAAAGTGGTAACGTTGCTTTGCTGTCTGAGTGTTAACAAGTAGCTAATCACGCCACTTCACATCCTAATGATATTCTAGAATAATCAAGTCCCGATCCAAGGGGAATATCAGAAATCTGATTCACTGTGTTCTCAGGATATCTAATTTATCTTAATCCGATTTAGGAGAGATTAAACTATGTTTAATTACATAATGTTTAAGGTTTGATTAATGTTTAAAATCATATTTCACATGATTGGTAATGTGATATGACTTCTCTTTTACATCCAAAACGACGCAGGGGGCCACTGACACCGTCACAAAATGTTTTAAGATGATGTAAAAAACTGTCTGTCTGTCTGTCTGTCTGTCTGTCTGTCTGTCTGTCTGTCTGTCTGTCTGTCTGTCTGTCTGTCTGTCTGTCTGTCTCAACACTCCGTCCCTCTTTCTCAATATGGGTGTTAAATAATAGAGGAATATCATGTCTCAGAATGAGGACATATCGCATTGAGATGCTTGAGGGTAGTTGACATTCCTGATTATTTTAATGAAATATTTCATACTGACCAAGTCAGTGGGAAAAATTCTTTGTGCTTAGGGTAAATTTCATCTATGCTGTTGAAACAGAAATGAATTATTTTCAATAATTGTATTTTGCTTCCCACGATGGCTACAGCAACTGTATTACAATAAATTACAATGATAGAGTAATAAAGCATTATGGTCGATAGGAGATTTATTGGGCTATAGAAAATGAGGAGCCTACGCCAGGAGGCGCTGAGTGGCTGCGGCCGAAGCCGTCACCATTGCCCCATTAACCGTTTTAGGGACTTTTGGGGCAGGTAGCAGACACTCACTGTTGAGTATCGGAAAGAAGTGCAGGAATCGAGCCCACAGCAAATCGAATGCGATACCAGCATGTTTCCGATTATGCTATCATTATAACATTTTGAATATGTGTTTATACAAATACATGCATATATAC
>NW_027467723.1:518477-528477 GCF_046742065.1 Oratosquilla oratoria
TCAATGTGAAAATTTGGTCACTTTTGATGTTGTCAATTCCCTTTAAAATCTTAAAGACCTGTATCAAGTCACCTCTGAGTCTACGCTTTTTTAGGGAAAACAGATTTATGTGTTTTAGTCGATTTTCGTATGATTTATTTTTGATATTTGGAATCAGTTTTGTGGCTCGCCGTTGTACTTTTTCCAGTCTGTCAATGTCTTTAATGAGATTCGGTGACCATACGGAAACAGCATATTCCAAATGTGGACGAACTAACGATTTATATAGCTTGTTAATGAGTGATGGACTTTTGAAATCAAAAGATCGCGCAATCAGTCCCAGAACCTTATTTGCTTTCTCAGAGGCTGAAATACACTGCTTGGATGATTTGAGGTCGTTACTGATAATTACGCCGAGATCTTTTTCACTATCCACTTTTGTTAACGAATTTCCAAATAACTTGTAATCGTACTTACTGTTATTTTTACCTATGTGCATTACCTTGCATTTACTTGTGTTAAATTTCATTTAAATGTGTTAAATTTTATCTGATGTTTGCTGGAGAGAGGGTAGAGTGCCGGAGGACTGGAGGAGTGCCTGTATAGTTCCACTTTACAAGGGAAAAGGGGATAAGTGTGAATGTAGTAGTTTCAGAGGGATTAGCTTGTTAAGTGTAGTTGGGAAGGCTTATGGGGGGATCTTGATTGAGAGGATTAGGAGAGGAACAGAGGGAGTAATTGGTGAGGAACAGTGTGGATTTAGGACGGGTAGAGGTTGTGTAGATCAGATCTTTGTGGTAAGACAGATATGTGAGAAAGCTATAGGAAAGGGGAAGGATGTTTTTTGGGGCTTTTATGGATCTGGAAAAGGCTTACGACAGGGTAGACAGAGAGGCACTGTGGGAGGTTTTGCGGATGTACGGGATAGGAGGAAAGCTTCTAGGAGCTGTCAAGAGTTTTTATGAGAGTAGTAGAGCTTGTGTCAGGATTAGAAATGGAGAGAGTGAGTGGTTCGAGGTAAAGGTGGAACTTCGTCAAGGATGTGTTATGTCGCCCTGGCTGTTCAACTTATACATAGGTTGGGTAGTGCGAGAGGTAAATGCAAGGGTAGTGGGTCAGGGACTGGAGATGGTTAAAGAAAATGGAGAAAAGTGGGAGGTGAGCCAGCTGTTGTTTGCGGACGACACTGCGCTTGTGGCAGGATCGGAGGAGGGATTGAGGAAGTTGGTGACAGAGTTTGGGAGAGTGTGTGATAGAAGAAAGCTGAAGATGAATGTGGGTAAAAGTAAGGTGATGAGATGTACAAGGGGTGAAAGTGGCAGTAGTCTGGAAGTGAGCATTAAGGGAGAGCGACTGGAGGAAGTGGATAGTTTTAGATACTTGGGTGCAAATGTGGCAGGAAAAGGTGGAGTGAAGGTGGAGGTAGAATGTAGATTGAGAGAAGCGAGTAAATGCCTTGATGGATTAAAAAGTGTAATGAGGAATAGATATTTAGGAATGGATGCTAAGAGGAGATATGAAGGAGTGATTGTGCAAACAGCACTGTATGGGGCAGAAACATGGAACATAAGAGAGGAAGAGAGAAGGAGTTTGAATGTGTTTGAGATGAGGTGTCTGAGAAGTATGATGGGGGTTACTAGGCTGGATAGAGTGAAAAATGAGGAGGTGAGGAGGAGAACAGGGGTGAAAAGGGGGTTGGGAGATAGGGTTGATGAAAGAGTATTAGGATGGTTTGGACACATGGAAAGAATGAGTGAAGAAAGACTAGTAAAAGAGGTATGGAAGGCAGAGGTGGAGGTGGATTGATGGGGTGAAGGGGGCTTTGGGGAAGATGGGAATGTCTGTTGAGGAAGGACGGGAGAGGACAGAAGACAGGGGTGAATGGAGAATGGTTGTATATGGATGATGTTGTGATGCATGAGGTGGAGTGGGCGGAGGGGATGAGGGATGAGGTGGTATGTGTGAGCAAATTTTGACGCAGCCCGAAGGGATTTCTCCCCGTCTTCTCCTTTATGCATGGAAAGACGGAGACGGGGGGTCGCCGATTTAATGAAGCGGCCTTGCTGTGGATGTGCTATGTCTTGCGAAGTTGCGACACTGCTTCTGACCCAGGGAAGTGGATAAGGTGCAGGGATGACCCGTCATCCAGGAGGTGCTAAGATGAGAGGGAGGGTGGAGTGGTGTGGAATGTTTTCAGGGATGGAATGGGTGGGCATGATTTTATGCCTTTTCCTTTTTTTGGCTACCTCCCTTGTAAGGGGGAAAAAGCCTTGGTATATGTATGTACATACATACATATACATACATATATATATATATATATATATATATATATATGCACACACACACACACACACACACACACACACATGTATACGCCTCATACACAAGTGAATATATCACTCAGTCATATAACCCACTCACCTCCACTCACTCCCACACTCACACTATGCCGGCAGACTATGGGACGCCTGACGCTTCCTGCAATAACCAGCTGACACAAGCATTTCCTCACACCATGCACACGCGACCACACACCAATAAACACATTATTACGTATACTGACGAACCTCCCCTGGATATATATATTATAGTCTGGCTGTCAGACTAAATTATAAACTAATTATGTAAATTAAAATATAAGATGTGACGAAGTAAACCCAGCTCACATAAATAATTCAGTTATACGAACATGGCACCTCACCAAGCAACTTCCGACATTCTTAACCGAGATGTGCGAGCTCGGAGAAGTAGTTCTGCCAGTGACGTGCCTTAGTGATAGGATTGTGTAATAGTGTATCAAGAGAACATTATTTGAATAGGACAATAAACAAACAAAAACTTAGAGGCGTTTGTGCAGTGGACACCCCTAACATGTTGATGTCACGGACCCGTCATATTCTGTGTTACAAGTGACCAGAATAGAACGAAGTAACAATACCGTTACACCCGTCCGTTACATTACTGGTGGCAGCACTCCCGCAACCTACTACTTCGAAGAGACTACGGTGTACCTACTACGGTGAACTTCAAACCCGTCCACTCTTAGCCAACTACATACATCTACGAACAAATAACCGCACTGAACAAAACGCTCTCAAGAACAAGAACTTGGTCTACACTCTTTCATCACGGGCAATCGTCACAGGCTGATCTCCCACTACTATAATCAACATTATAAAGGTAACATCAATCCTTATATTTAACACCAATATATTCCAGTGATAATAATCATACATTACCCACTCCAAACCACACCTGATACTCGCTTTTTTTTTTCTATGCGAACATCATTTCACCGAGCCCTCTGGACTTCCTTCGCTTGAGCACTGACCTCACCCGCCCCAGAGGACTCACACCGGCTGCGCACTGACTCGCGTAACAGCCACCTCATCCGCTCAACCACCACCACTCATCCGAGTGTCGCGTTCCACCGAGAACCACAAAATCAGCAAAAACTCGCTTCAAGCACAGTATTAAGGTAACCTATACGCCCTTAGATACCTACGTGCTCAACGCACGTACACCTTAGCTATACAACGAGTATGTAATCTCGCACTTATATTAGCATATTGTCATTTAGAAGTTTTTTTTTCTCTCCAAAAATTATCATTAAGTAATACTCTTTAATCATGCTCTTTACAAATATACATATATATTCAACAGTTAATATTATTACATAATATAATATTCATATGCATTCTTCTAGTTAAGTAATTCTTGTTTAAACAAATAGCTCTTATATGTTTAAAATTCAATATTTACATAGAACTTATACATTTTTATCAATGTAACCTACTTTACTGCTGTAAAATTTTTTTTATGAACAACCATAATTAATTCTATTATAAGAATAATATCACAATAATTAACTCCTTATTATATAATATTAATTCCACATTTTATTACTATTTTATATATACACATATATTTTTATGATTTTTGTAATCCCATTACTATATCCCCCTTCCCATATCTAAGCATAACATAATACCCTTAGTTACTATATACCTATTATTCATATTTTAACAGCTCCTTTTTTTTTCTTAGATTACAAATCAAAACTAACTATTAACTAATACATGATTTAACAACATGGCCTTTGCCACCAGATCAAAACTAAAAAGTTTACATAGCGTCTTCTCAAAGTCTAGAGAAGAAAAACACCAAAATGACATATCCAGTGACAAAGAGGAAATACACACAGAAGACTTAATTGGCAATGACAATACCTCTGACCAGTTAAATAATCCTGACAAAACTAATCCTAATGCAGATACCCCTATAACTCCCCTTTATGAGAACGATGTCTTACCTTTTTTCAACCAGCTTCCTCAAGTAGACCCCTTTCACCCCTCACAATCACAACCACCCATTCCTCCCATCCAACCAAATATGCAAACAAAACCTCCTATAAACCATAATCCATCCAACCCCCATATCCCAACACATAATAACCCCCCTCCCATTCAGCAACAGTACCAAAACTTCCCCTTCCATCCCCCCATACCCCACCTGTTCAAACCCACTCCACACCATACCACCAACCACCACCTAACCTTCCTCCAAACCCACAATATTACCCTTACCCACAACCTCAACCAACAATAATTAACAATTATCAAACCATAACCCCCCTCACAGAAATCCCAACCTTTTCCCAAGATAGCGGACTATCCATTACAGATTTCTTGACAGCATGTGACCTGTTTTTCTCCAAGAACATACAATACTCAGAGACAGATAAAATAAATTTGTGCCGTCAGAAAATAAACCCATCTGACATTTGCCGTTCAAAGGCAAGGATGCTAGACACCCTAGTTGCATCTGGAATCACTTATCAGGAATATAAACGCCACCTCCTTAAGGTCTTTCATAACAAACAACCTAACAACATTTCCTTCCTCATCACCTTCCTCAATAACACTAGAGTCCCACCACATTCCATTAATATAATGGATTTTGTTGCAAACGGAATGAAAGAGGTCAGAGAAGACCTAGAAAATAACTCTCCTTGGACTCACACTGATCAATTTGGTCAAAATGTAATGCCAACAAAACACTTACTAACATTCCTTGAAATAGCTTCCTATCTCTCCCAACTCCCTCCAAAGTGTTTAAAGGAAGCCTCCAAAAAGGAACTAGACACTAGAAATCCTCTAGCTTATACCTATATTTTAGATATCATGAATGCTTGCAATGTATCCTTAGATACCCCCAACCATCTCCCCAGACTAAATAGCCTTCACTCACAGCAACCCCCTCCCACCAATCAAGGACAACCTTCTAAGTGGTGCTCCTACCATTCATCAAACAGTCACAACACGAAAGACTGCATACAGCAAAAACAATACCCGCAGGTACAACACCACTCTATCCCTTGCTCAGTTCATGGAACCTTTTCCCACACCGATGCCCAGTGTTGGACACAGCAAAAGCAACACACGCAGGTACAACACCACCCTATCCCTTGCTCAGTTCATGGTACCATTTCCCACACAGATGCCCAGTGTTGGACACAACAAAAACAACACCCACGCTCAGTGCATTCTACTACCTAACACCAGAATCAAAACAAACAAGTTCCACCCCCCTATAAACACCCACTCCTATATACACCAACACATCCAATCAAATACTGCAACCTACACCAAACATCATCTCACTCCAACGAAGAGTGTTACCTACAGAAAACACAACAACAACCGCATCAGAGAACTAACAACCCATTCACCACCCATCGACAAACACCCCCCTCCAACACGACAACCAATACTAAACAACGATTGGGGGAACGTGTACCAGCCTCACGCACCAAACCACCATAGGAATATCTCATACACAACACAAATACCTCACCCTAGAAGTAAGCCTAGACCAACTTAAAGTTGACATGATGGTTGATACAGGAACAAACCTGAACATCATCCCAAGAGCTCTGTATGAAGCATTAAATGACCCACCCCAAATTCAATTTTCCAATATGGAAGGACTCTTAATAGAAGGGAGCACAATTCCTCTACACGACACCATAGACTTAAATATTGAAGTCAACAATCACAAAGTAGGTTTCACAACTTTCCACATAGCAGATGAATGGAGCCTTGATCAACAAGGTATAATAGGACTACACTCATTAAAGATTTGGAAAACTAAGATAGATTTTGAGACTAACAAAATCTCCTTCCGAGATGTAAATAATGAATCAACAGTTCCTGAGACACCCAACTCAGACACACAACATCTCTCATGTCTACCTTCCTTTAATACTCCCAATCCCACTAACAACTATTCCTTCCGACCACCCCCTTATGTCACCTCAAAGGCACTGATGTCTAACACAGTCATCATACCCCTAGACATTCAATAACAGTCCCACTATACATACCCGGTGCAATAGACCATCAGGACGTCATAATCGACTCAGACACGTCCAGGATTAACAACATAACCATTGAGTCCTCCTGGGACACAATATCAGAAAATAAACATACACTAGCTATGTTAACAAACACCTCAGAACAACACCGTAAAATCAGGAAGAATACAAACATCTGCGCAGTCCATCTCCATAATTCCCCTATCCAGGAACCACTGCCGCAACACATCAACCAAGTAAGACCAACACAACCCCTCCCCCCTATTCCCCCAGACCAAATCACGACATCAGCTGACGGAGAAAGTCATAACGAGCTATTAGCTCTCCTACAGAGGAATAGATCAGCTGTCGCCTTAGAAGGCGAATCACTAGGCAAATGTGATATAATCAAACATCACATCCAAATTCCCCCGCTTACCGCATACCCCACAGTAGGAAATCCCAAGTCAATGACAGTGTACATGAGATGATACACCAAGGCGTAATTTCCCATTCAGACTCCCCATGGAACAGTCCCCTCTTTTTGGTCCCTAAGAAAGACGGAACCTTACGCCCTGTTGTTGACTTCAGAAAAATAAACAACCTAACTCAATCTGACCCACACCCCCTCCCCGCCATGCAAGATGTACTACAATGCATTGGCAACGGGAACTCTGTTTTTTCCACAATAGACCTCAAGTCAGCCTTCTGGCAGGTCGAACTAACAGAGGAATCAAAACCCGTAACTGCATTTTCCACGGACAAAGGACACTTTCAGTTTGAACGTATGCCCTTTGGCCTTAAGAATGCCCCCTCAACCCAACAAAGGTTGATGACCCGCATTTTCAGTGACATGATAGGAATCTCATTATTCGTCTATTTAGACGACCTCATTATATATAGTCCCACAGAAAGAGACCACCTTAACACTTTAGAGATTGTCATCAAACGTCTCAAAAACACGGGATTAAAGATTCAATTAAAGAAATGTAGATTCCTCATGAAGGAACTCATCTTCCTAGGCCATAAAGTGGATGCAAAAGGGATTCACACAACCACAGATAAAATAGATACAATAAACAATTTCCCAACCCCCAGAAACGCTAATGAAACAAGAAGTTTCATTGGGTTAGCCTCCTATTACAGACACTTCATAAGAAACTTTGCTGATATTGCTTCCCCTCTGACCAAATTCACAAGGAAAGGCGAGCCATTTCAATGGTCAGAAGCAGAACAGCAAAGTTTCGACACTCTCAAACACGCACTCACCACAGCCCCTGTACTAGTTTTCCCTGATATGAAGAAAGAATTCTTTCTTTACACAGACGCCTCCTCTAAAGGAATAGGCGCAGTCCTACAACAGAAAGATGACAATGGCAAAGAACACGCCATAGCCTACGCAAGTAGAGTCCTCAACAAAACTGAAAATAACTACTCAACTACACACAAAGAAGGACTTGCAATCATATGGGCACTAAAACACTTTAAATACCTCATTTTAGGCTACAAGATTACCATACTAACAGACCACCAACCACTAGTCTATCTTTTTAACTCCAAAGACTTACATGGGAGAATTGCTAGATGGAAAACAACTCTCCTTGATTACGATCCCATGATCGTATACTTAGCTGGGAAAGCTAACGTAGTGGCAGACTGCTTGAGCAGACAAACTCACATCACCCCCATAACCCAAACCATATGCATACCTATGCAAGAACTCAGGGATGAAACTGACGGAGACCCAATATGGTCTCCAATAAAACAGCATCTCATCTCACAAACCCCCTTACACTCCCGACCACCTGTCCCTATTGAGGAACTCAATCTGGTCGACGGAGTCATAAGGAGAACCATTAATACAAGAGAGGTTACTGTTATCCCCAGAGCCCCAGTCCCCAAGGTCCTACACATATTGCACGACAGTGCAATGGGAGGCCACTCGGGCAGAGATAAGACACTAAACACTGCTAGGCACACATATTATTGGCTTACATGAAAAGAGATATAACCACACACATAGATTCTTGTGTAACTTGCAAACAATTCAGAGGCCCTAACCTGAAGCAAATCAACATAAAAGATATCCCACTCCCTGCTGAGCCATGGGAAACACTTGGCATTGACCTACTGAAAATGCCAACGAGCCATCAAGGTTCCAATTATGTACTCACAGCAGTTGAGTATTTATCTAAATACACAATCTTAATACCACTCCAGGACAAAACAGCAGAGACTGTAGCCAAAACCCTGGTCAACAATATCTTTTGTAAATACAACATACCACACACAATGTTATCTGACAATGGCTCAGAATTCAAAAATGAAGTGATGCGCGAAATAGCACACCTCTACAACATTGACCAAACATTTGCCACTGCATACCACCCCAGGGAAACGGTCTGACTGAGCGAACAAATCGCAAGGTCCTAGAAATTCTCAGACCATTGGTCAATGACCTCATGGACACTTGGGAAGATTGGCTACCACAGGTACAAGCCAGTATCAATAGCACAGTCAATTCCGCAACAAAGATGTCCCCACATGAAATCATTTTCGGCCAACCAATGCGCCTACCCTACCAAATATTCAACCAACCCCCACCACCCTTATACAACCTAGATAACCTCGCACACTGCATCAAAAGAGGTATGCAAACAATTTACAAAAAAGTTAGAGCAAACCTGAAAGAAGCCCAGGAAAAGACAAAGACAAAACAACACAAACGGTCAATTCCACTTGACATAGCACCTGACGACACAGTCATGGTAAAAGACTCAGGTCGAACAAACAAACTCAAACCCAAATTCCTAGGCCCCTTCATAGTCACAAGTTCACTCCCTAACAATGTTTTCCTACTAACAGATCCTTCTGATGACTCCACCTTCACCATACATGGAGAGAAGTTGAGAAAGGTCAAACTGAACCTCGACCCAATCTCACCTCCCATCCACAACCCACCTATCACAGACACACACCAATCACCAATACGCAAGTCTCATCCCATGACTCTGCGTCGACGCAACTAAACATGCACTCTAGCTCTCGCCCCTGAAGATGCAGGACGTCATGTATCTATCAGTGGAGGTTAAAATGGCCCATTTCCAATAAGAACTCTTTTCCACATATCTATAAAACTTCTCTACTTCCTTCCGACCAATATAATCTTAGCGAGAGTCAGATAAACATATCCTCATACACTGAGACATAACCTTCATCCTCCAAAAGTAAATACATCATTAATTACCCACCTTAAACATCGACTACTTTTGACATGGACTCATTCGACTTACATCATAGGATTCTTCCATATAACTCCACAGCCCTTTCCCTCTTAATCATGCTCTTTATACTAATAATAATAATCATATTCTGTTGCATGAAGTAACACCTTCCAAAACCTTTCCACCTCCATACCCAAATTGTTGTAAACCTAGATTAAGTTTATTCTTGTGTCTCACCCAATATCTTAAATACTATAAAAAAAAAAAATTACAGAAACTATATATCCATACTATGAAATAAAACAAGTGCAATGTGACACACCAAACTGACCATAGAACAGTGTTTAGAAAAACAACACTCCCAACAGTGATAGTGTTAAACCATAAAAACAATAACATTTAAAAAGTGAATTAAACAGTGTATGTGAAACCCAATATA
>NW_027467723.1:555977-563477 GCF_046742065.1 Oratosquilla oratoria
CTCTGTCTCTGTCTCTCTCTCTGTCTCTCTCTCTCTCTCTCTCTCTCTCTCTCTCTCTCTCTCTCTCTCTCTCTCTCTCTCTCTCTCTCTCTCTCTCTCTCTCTCTCTCTCTCTCTCTCTCTCTCTCTCTCTCTCTGTCTGTCTGATTCTCTCTCTCTGTCTGATTGTCTGCCTCTCTCTCTCTCTCTCTCTCTCTCTCTCTCTCTCTCTCTCTCTCTCTCTCTCTCTCTCTTTCTTTCTCTCTCTCACTCTGTCTGCCTGTCTCTCTGCTTCTTATCTTCTTGATCTAGTTTTTTCCTCTACAATGTAGACAATATTACGGCAATTTTAGTGACATATAAGTGCTTTGGAGGCGTAATCGGAAGCGTGCTGGTCTCGCATTTGCTTAGTTAAGGGTTCGAATCCCACACTCCTCTCCGATTCCCAGCAATGACTGCTTGTTACCTGCACCAGCAGTTCCCATAGGGCAATTTAGGGCGAAGGTCACGGCTTTGACTACAGCTACTCAGCGTCTCCTGGCGTAGACTCCTCGCCTTCCTCTTGATGGCATTTAACTCAGTAACCTCGTAGCATTGCCAGTAAAGTTGACTAAATAACAACAATTAACATCCTTCAATCTCATTTCCTTTCTGTTTTCGCGTTTCCCCTTCTCTCTCTTCAAACATATTTTACTTGCGTTCAATGTATCACTTCAGCCGATCTCACGACTGAAGGACTGAAGCTGAGAAGAGGATGGGAAGGATGTGGGAAGAGGGGAGGAATGTAAACGCATAAATATTCTTTTAATTACTTTCATCTCTTTTAAAGAGTTTAACATGGAATTATATTGATTAGTGTTCATTTGTAAGACTAATATGTCTCTCTCTCTCTCTCTCCGTCTGTCTATCTTTCTGTTTATCTGTCTGTTTGTCTGTTTATTTTTCTGTCTATCTGTCCTATCTGTCTGTATGCCTGTCTGCCTGTCTGTCTATCTGCCTGCCTATCTGTCTGTCAATCTTTCTATCTGTCTGTTTTTCTGTCTATCTGTATGTCTGGCTTTTTGTCTGTCTCTCTGAATGTTTGTGTGTTTGTTTGTCTGTCTGTCTGCCAGCCTGTTTGTCTGTGATTGTTTGTCTGTCTGTCTTTCTGAACATTTGTCTAATTGTCTGTCTGTCTGTCTTTTTCCTGTCTCTCTGTTTCCTGTCTGTCGGTTTCCTGTCTGTCTGTCTGTTTGTGTTCTGTCTTTCTGTGAGCCTCGTCCTCGCTTCGTAGGCCCAAGTTGAAATAAAGCTCAGTATTTTCTTAGCTGTGGGTTCGAATCCCGCACTCCTCTCCCATTCTCAGCAGTGACTGTGTTACCTGCCCCAACAGTTTCTAAACCATATCATACAGCGAAAGTGACGACTTTGGCCGGAGGTACTCGGTGCCTCCTGGTGTAGGGCCCTGTTCACACTTATATTTTTGAAAAAATACCAGAGAAGCAGTAATATCAACGTGTTGTGAAAATAAAACAGAAATAAAAGAAATAACAAGAAAGAGTAAAACTGAATATCTGTTTTTATGTATGAAACTACTGTACTATTTCGCAATTGCACTGCATTTTTTAGAAAAAGGATAATGATGTTATGGTATGGGCCACGCAATAGCCCAGTGTACACCGTGTCGGACTCACGATCAGGCGGCCGTGAGTTCGATCCTCGGGACAAGCTGCGAGCTTCTTGCGTTGGTCCCCGACTGCCCAGGTCAGGCGGGGAGGTGACCCAAACACCGGCCTAAAAAAAAAACAAAAAAAAAAAACAGCGGCTTTCCGCTACTGACATGGCTTACCTTACCAGGGATTTCTCACTTCCCAATTCGCGAGAGAGGGATGGTGAGTTTGTGTATTATGAACAATGAAAAGCAAAATATCATGTAGTGTGTTACCGCGAATGGGAGGTGGGTGGAGGGGAGTGGAATATATGGGAAATGAAATGGGTGGGAGTGGTTTCTATGCCTTTTTATTTTTGGCTACCCCACGTGTAGGGGAAAAAAGCCATTGGTATATGTATGTATGTGTTACCGCGAATGGGGAAGCCCATCTTTATCTGAGCTATAAAAGAAGATCAACTAAATTAACATTTCACTGATTCTAGGAATTAGAAATTAATTTATTCATTTCCAATTAGGTAGGAAATGTGAGACAAGAGGTTTTGAAAACTAAGTAAGATTAGGAAGATGTCATCCTCTTTGATATGGAATATGAAAAAAAGAGATTTGTGTTTGTGGTTTTCGAAAAAAAACAGTATATTTTGAAAAATAAACGGAATGTGTAATATATAGTTTAGTTTCGCAGTCCTCGCTGATAAAGAAAAAATTATGATTTGTGTTTTATTATTTTCTTTTATTATTTTATTTAACGTATGATAGCTTATTTCTTATATAGTGAGTATACTGATTTTGGTAGGTAATGGCTGAGATTGATTCTAGAAGTAGGTTGAACTAACACCGCTAACCGCGTAGGTACTGAACAAAATAAACGCCCCATAGAAGTGATGGAGTGTGGCACAGTACGAAATATTTAGACACAGCATAAGAACTCGTTCACACATCCCTATAGCAACATTCTTGAAAAACAAAATTCAATATTTTTTTTCTGAACACTGCAGGTTCATTCAACGTCAATATGTAGATTCTGTTGGCATCAGCGCCAACAATCGCAGTGTCATCACTCAGCCTCACTCAAATCATTACACTTCACCGGAGCACTTTATTGGAAGAATTCACTAGAATTGATTGGATAGACTTCACGACATACAGGAAATGCTCACCGCACTCAACATTTACATAATGTCCGCCACCAATGAATCCGTTCAGGTGTTCAACACCATTATGAACAACACAGACAATGCAATCCTGCGAGTCACACAAAGCACTACAGTCTAGGCTATGTACCTGAAATAGCCCATCTCATCACAAACTCAAACTCAATAAACCTACACTACATGACAACAACACAAACTCATCACAGCATGAAGAACCTGTGCAAGGAGGCGCTGAGTAGCTGCAGCCGAAGCCGTCACCTTTTTCATGTGCGTTTGAGGTCTTGGAGAAGGTAACAGTCACAGCTGGGAATTGAAGTAGAGTGTGGGATTTGAACCCACAACTAAGAGAATGCGAGACAAGCTCGGTTCCGATTACGTAACCAGCGTAACAATACAATAATAGACCTGAAACGTCTGAAATAACGTGAGAAGTTATGGGCCCTCGACTACAAAGCAAACCCATCACATTTCTTCGAAAGGCTACAGTCTATTAACAAAAACAACAGAGAAGGAGCGGAGCCAGAGGCAGCCACAGCTGTCGTTGTGTTGGAGACCAACTTTTTTCTTACACAGAAGGAACTACCAGCTCTGTGGAGCGCTATGGTGGGATGAGTCACGTGCCAATTCAACCTGAAGATCGTCACATCCATTCAATCTTCCTCTTCCTTCTCCTCCTCTCTCTTCTTCTCTCTCTTCTTTTTCATCCTCCTTCCCTTTTCGTCATCGTCATCGTCATCGTCATCGTCATCGTCATCGTCATCGTCATCGTCATCGTCATCGTCATCGTCATCGTCATCGTCATCATCATCTTCGTCATCGTCGTCGTCATCGTCGTCGTCGTCAACGTCGTCGTCATCATCGTCATCATCGTCATCACCATCATCACCACCGACACCACCTACACCACCAACATCGCCATCACCATCACCATCACCATCACCATCACCATCACCATCACCATCACCATCACCATCACCATCACCATCACCATCACCATCACCATCACCATCACCATCACCATTATCATCCCCATCACCATCACCATCACCATCACCATTATCATCCCCATCACCATTATCATCCCCATCACCATTATCCTCATTCCTCTTTTTAAATTATGATAAGCATCGCCATCATCATTATCTATTCCCCCGTCCTCCCCTGGAGGATATCCTCCCCTCTTTTTCATACCCTCCCCCCTCCACCACTTCCTCTTTCCGTCTCGTTTGATTCTCCTTACTTGGGATATTATAATCTGGTTCTAAATGAATCTGAGGTTGAGTTGGAGAGTGAGGCCCGCAACATAGCTGTAACATATAAAGACTTGTGTTATCGTTATAACTGAAATTATTAAGGTTATCTGGATCATATTATAAAAGTCAATGTACATTATTTAGCATATATATACTGGTATGTTATCATACATTGTACGGTTACTCTACCAAATGCTCACATCATCGCCCAAAGCATAGTTAGTTAACTCCACTCTACTTAAAAGGTAAGAAATTTAAGCCAAGGGATGGTTAGATGCAGCTGTCACCTTTGCCCTGTGTGCTTGAAGAGCCGCAGGAAGTTTCAATGTAATTGTGAAGTTCAAGATAACTAAGAAAGTTTTACTCAGTAGAGATAAGAGAGAGAAAATGTAAAATAAGGACTGGGTGCATGGAATGAGAGTACTGGGGTCATGTGACAAGATAGCGACTAGGTAGTGTAGCGATTGCTGGATACAGTGCGAAGTTCTTAGGGTACACAAGACCAAACCCAATGCTCCATGGTCTAGCTCCAATACCCATCCCCCACTTTTTTTTCTCTTTAAAGAATATTCACCATCGACATAAACAAACCAAGTACCTCCTGTTTGTGTGTTCCTGATTCTACAAATTAAGCTGTTGACGCCAGGAGTCACTGAGCCACAAGAAATGACGTCACTGTTGATTTATGTACCCGTTAGAGACAGGGTAGTGGTAGTAGACATTGCACCATATCCACGACTTTGTAACAATGAGACTAAAATCGAACTAGGTTAGATAAAAAGTAGATCATTTACATAGAAAATAGAATAATATGAGAGACAGAAACTGACGTATGTAGATAAGAACTGTCATGTAAACATTTGATTGAGATAAGCGAAATGAAAAATAAGTATGAGATAACATGATATAAACAAAGATTCAGATTACGTGATTCTGCTTGAGATGGTGGGGATATGTTTACTAATATGAAGAACGAGAAGAAGGGAGATGAATATCGCTTTGGATATCGAAGGGGAAGCCATAGGAAGCGGAAAATTAGAGCGGAGATAGCAGGATTTGTGTGCTGGAGGGACGGGTCGATCTTGCAGGAATGAAGACGAGTTCAGAGATAAGGAATGGGACTTCGTATTTGAGAAATAAGATATAAGATATGGAACTTGTAATGATAGGTGTAAGGGTGAGATTGTTGCAACATAAAGAAAAAATATATATATACATACATATATATATATATATATATATATATACATATATATATATATATATATATGTATATGTATATATATATATATATGTATATATATATATATATATGTATGTATATTATATATATATATACTGTATATATGTATATATATATATATATATGTATATATATATATATATATATATGTATATGTATATATATGTATATATATACATATATATATATATACTGTATATATATGTATATATGTATATATATATATATATATATATATATATATGTATATATACATATATGTATGTATATGTATATGTATATATATATATATATATGTATGTATATATATATAATATATATATATATATAATATATATATATATAAATATCAAGGACTATTACACAGGATGTGCGCACCCAGATCCCTAGGTCCGCTAGCGGAGGCCATTGCTTGTAACCTAATATTTTATATTGGACAAATACATCAAAACTAGAAGTCTAACATTGTATGTAGGACAAATATATCAACTATTGACCTATTTAATGCAGTATAAGTTAATACAAACTTTAATAGTGAAATAAGAAACTATTTTTAAGGCACTGTTATGTTTTGAAATGCCAATTTTAGCCAGACTTAACAAGTATTATTGTATGAGGTTAGTGGACACCAGGGTCGGCGATTTTTCTTTTATCTTAAAAAATATGAAAAATCGATTTTTTTTTTAATTTAAATCAGATTTATTTGATTTAGATAGATTTTTTTTTTTTTTATAAATTTTAAATATTGTGGGATTGCTATGTGAAATGCGATCTCATTGCTAAAGGACATTTATAGCATATCAATATAAAGAGCAGTATTATATAGACTTGCTACAAGTATACAAGGAACGGTATAAGCCTACATGTATATATCACTGTGCAGCCCACAGCAAGTTTCAACAAGATTCTTGTTGAAACTTGTTCTAGGTAAGCAGCTTCTCACTGAGTCAGTTGCTGCTTTGGAATCAACTAGGAAGGATGTCTTCTGGACCTGGCAGAGTGGTTCCTTCAGGCAGAAAAAATGATCCTGTCTGGAATTATTTTGAAAAACTACCAACAACTTCTGGCAAAGGGTACCGAGCTAAATGCAAAGACTGCAGCCAGGAACTACAGGGCATTGTGTCAAGATTAAAATCTCACAGAGATAAATGCCAAGGTCAGCCACAGCATACAGAAGAAGAAATTGATGACCCATGTAAATAATTTTACTTATATTGTGTGCATTTCTCCCTTTTCATCCGCAACTATATAAATTTAGTGAACAATGGAGAGCATGTGCAATAAAAATGTGAAGGCCTAAAGAGATGATACTTCAACTACATTACTTCTAAATTTGGGTAATGACTATATCACTATAATATACTGTATCCACTCAACTTTGGGGCCTAGATGATTGTTATTCATTTCATTCAACGTTGTGTAATATATTTCATAGGTTCCATTGGAATTCAGCCCACATGGGATTCAGCCCAAAGGGATTTAGCCTAACCTAACCCAACTAACCCATTATTTTGAGTGAATTTAAAAGTGGACTGAATCCTGTGTGGGCTGAATTCCAAGCCCACCTATATCATATTCTGTTAATTATTTCCAAATAATTTAGTAGCTTGTGTGAATATGATCATTATCTAAAAAAAAAATAACTACTGTACTCAAAAGTAGCTTAAATCACACTGTATTCATTCATTTATGAATTATGCAATATGCTAAAATTTTCTGTTTCCATTTCAGGATCTGTATCAACAGCTTCAGTCCCTTCATCATCGGCTCCACTTGAATTATCTGCAAACCTGACTCCACCATTAAAAAAGTCACTATCAGACTCGTCTACAGACGCCACTTCCGCTATATCATTTTCATCTAAAAGAAAGTCATCAACATCTCTGGACAGATTTATCATAAAAACTTCAGCCTCTCAAAAGGAAAATCTCGACAAAGAAGTTGCAAGAATTATATTTCCTACAAATTCACCATTTCGTCTTGTTCAGCATCCTCAGTTTCTCAAGATGGTTCAGAACCTGAGGCCAGGTTATATTCCTCCATCCAGACAAGATATTGCTGATAAGCACTTGGATCTTGTGTATGAAAAGGAATACAAAAAGTGTGCAGATGACCTGAATAATGAAACTGTATGTCTTTCAATTGATGGGTGGTCTAACATCCATAATGAACCCATAATATGTGTCACTCTAACAACATCCACTGGTCAGATTTATTTAGTTGA
>NW_027467723.1:568477-573477 GCF_046742065.1 Oratosquilla oratoria
GTTCACTCCTTCCACATCTGCCTTCCACACCTGATTTATTAGTCTTTCTTCACTCACTATTTCCATGTGTCCAAACCATCCCAATGCTCTTTCATCAACTCCCTTTCCACCCCTGTTCTCCTCCTCACCTCCTCATTTCTCACTCTATCCAGCCTAGTAACCCCTATCATACTTCTCAGACACCTCATATCAAACACATTCAAACTCCTTTGCTAATAGAACATAAAAATGGTCAATAGGCTAGTATCGTATTTCAAACAATAATAAAAAATAAAAAACTCTTATGCTACACGGTTATATAGAAGATGAGGAGCCTAAGGCCGGAGGAGATGAGTTACTGTGGCGAAGCCGTTAACATTGCTCTGTGATACACTTTGGGGACTGTTGGGATAGGTAACAGTCACTGCTGGGAATTAAAGAAGAATGCGGGATTCGAACCTATAACTGAGCAAATGCGAAACCAGCACGGTTCAGCTAAATTTGATAAAGTTGTAGAACTGAGATATACAAAGGAATAGCAGATACCAACATGACAAAAAATTGCATTTTTTTTCTTTTTTTTTCTTTTCATTTTTTATGTGTGTGTACTAATGGCATAGGGACTGATGAACTCTCTTTGAAGCTCAAATCAGCATTCATAAAAAGATACGGAACCATGTTTTGCTCCGCTGCACCCTATAAAAAGAAGAATCAAACCCAATTCAGTATTGAGCAAACCAAACGTTTTTCCAGTTAATTTTGGCGAAAAAGTAATTTTTCAAGATTAATTAACTTTTATATGGGTGACCTTTCAAAGGACTTGTACGTCATAGACTGAGGACAAAGAACAACCTTATTGCATTCTCAGTCTTTTAATCCATTGTTTACATGAAATTTTCCATAAAGTTAATAAAATATCCATAATATCACACAGGATAAACCCATTTTTCGAGTTAAACTCAAATAATAGAAGAATAAAGTTGGATTAAACCATTCTATATCAGTTTTCCTGACAGAGATAAGTTTGTTTGCCATTAGTTGGGGGTAGAAAGCGATAGAGATAGGAGCAGACCATGGTAATAGATAGTGATAGTTATAGAGGTTAGCGCGGTAGATACCATGTCAAACTTATGAGCAGGTGGTCGTGAGTTCGCTTCCCGGGACCCAGTGCGTGCTATGTAGTGTTAAAACCCGAAGTTCCTGGCCAGACGGGGAGGCAACCTAAACATCGGCCTAAAAAAAAAAAAAAAAAAAAAAAAAAAACGGCTTGCCTCAACTAACGGAGTTTTGTTCAACCAGGGGTTTTTCACTTCCCACTACATGGGAGTGGGATGGTGAGTTGAGAGTTATAGGAATAGATACCATGAGGGAAAGGGTTGAATAGGTATTCATCGCATTACTTCGATAATAACCAGCGCTTCTATCTGTTCTCTCTGTCCATGGTGTATCTCCCGGGGCTCGCCCGCCCTCCTCGCCGTGAAAGGGGGGTCACATTGCATTGCTTGGAGGCTCCCTGAAGACAGGATCCGAAGCGACCTAGAATGAATTCAGTGAAAAGAGACCACGCGGGTCAAAAAGGAAGAAGAGGAGGAGGAAGAGGAGGAGGAGGAACAGGAGGAGCAGGAAGAGGAGGAGTAGGAAGAGGAGGAGTAGGAAGAGAAAGAGTAGGAGAAAAAGGAGGAAAAGGAAGAGGAAGAGGAGGAGGAGGAGGAGGAGGAAGGGGGAGATGGAGGAGGAGGAAGAGGAAAAGAAAAAGAGGAGGAGGAATAGGAGAACTAAAGGAAGAGGAAGAGGTGAGAGAGGAGGAGGAGGAGGAGGAGATTGGGAGGAAGTAGAAAGAGGAAAAGGAGAAGTAGGTGGAGGTGGAGTAAGAATCAGGAAGAGGAAAATTTTAAAAAGGAGGTAGGGACGGAGAAAGAGAAGTAGTAAGAGAGGAGAGGGAGGAAGAGAGAGAGGAGGATGAGAGGGAGAAGGAGGAAGAGGAGGGGAGGTGAAGAGGGGGGAGAAGGGTGATAAGGAGAAAAAAGAGGAAGAGGAGGCGAAGAGGAAAGAGAAGGAAGAGGAAGAGTTACAAGAATGGGCAGAAGGAAGGAAGAAAAGGACGATTAGGAAGAGGAATGATAGGAGGAGAGGTAACAGAGAAGGGGAGAGTCACTAGAAAGGGCGGGCAAAGAAGAGTGGAGAAGAGGAGAGGAGTAGGAAGATGAGGAGGAGGAGAAGAAGGAAGGGGAGGAGAAGGAAGAGGCGAGTGAAAGCCTAGGAGGTTGGGCAGGCTGTCTTAAGAGGATGGCATCGGGACGAACGGGTGGATAAGAGAATTTTGTGGAAGTTTTTGAGAGAACGACAAATAGAGATAGAGATAGATAGATAGATAGATAGATAGATAGATAGATAGATAGATAGAGAGATAGATAGATAGATAGATAGAGAGAGAGAGAGAGAGAGAGAGAGAGAGAGAGAGAGAGAGAGAGAGAGAGAGAGAGAGAGAGAGAGAGAGAGAGAGAGAGAGAGAGAGAGAGAGAGAGAGAGAGTGAGAGGGAGAGTTAGTGAATTGGTGGGTGGGTGAATGGTGTGAGTTTGAATGAGCGAGAATGTAAGAACGGAAGAAAAGGAGGAAGAGGAGGAGGACAATGATGACTAAAAGAAAGGAAGGAATGGGGGAAAGGAAGGGGAGGAGGAAAGAGGAAGAAGAGTAGGAGGAGGGGGAGGAGGAGGAGGAGGAGGAGGAGGAGAAGGAGGGGGTGACAGGAAGAAGAGTGGAAAGAGGAAGAGGATAAGAGAGGGAGGAATTTGGGAGGAAGGCATGAGGGATTGGGAAAAGAATGGAACCCGGATCGGGACGACGAAGATTAAATCTGACACGAGGGAAGGGCCGCGGGTATTAGGGATGGGGAGGTCTGAGTTGTTATGGGGAGATGGGGCCATATAGTTCCCACACAAAGACGGGGAAAGGAGGAAGACATATCGATGGGGAATTCAGAAGAAGGGAAAGGATAAGAGAAAGGAGAGTGATGAGTAGTTGTCAATGTAAGAAAATGCAATGTATATGGAATATATCGATTTGAGGGAGGAAGAGGAGGAGGAGGAAGAGAAGAGGGGGGAAGAAGAGGAGGAGCAGGAGGAGGAGGAAAAGGAGAAAGAACGGAAGGAGGAGGAAAAGGAGGAGGAGGAAGAGGAGGAGGAAGAGCAAGAAGAGGAGGAGGAAAAAAGAAGAGGAAGAGGAGGAGGAGGAAGAAGAAGAGGAAGAAGAAGAGGAAGAGGAAGCGGGAGAGGAGGAGGAAGAGGAAGAGGAAGAGGGGGAGGAAAAAGAGAGGAGGAAGAGGAGGAGGAAGAAAAGAACACACAAAGGAAAAACAAACAATATCAGGCTTACTGGCCCTAACGAGGCTGTTTGTGTTAACTATACTAAATTACAGTGAAGAAACAGGACAGCTAGGCGAAAGAAGAAGAATTAAACACTACTGCTACCACTATCCTATCCAATTAGATGCGGGGCTTTCAGATCTTTTATTGCAAAGGATAATATCTTATTTGCGAATTAGAGTCCAAATATTTATCTAAGCGATTTTTTAATTTTGTCATTGTGTTACTTTCAACGACGGTGGAAGATAACGAATTCCACACATTACAACCCGGCTAAAGAAAAAAGAAAAAGTGCTTACTTTCATTCGGAGAAAATATTTTACAAATTACTTTAAAATCTTCTTGTATTTCATTGATCTAATGAAAAGTAATCTTCGACATTGATGTTGTCAAAGCCTTTGAACATCTTAAAAATCTCGATTAAATCTCCTTGCATTCTCCTTTTTGAAAGCGAGAATAAATTTTGACTTTTAAGTCTTTCTTCGTATGGCAGATTTCTTAGCCTTGGTATAATTTTGTTACTCTTTGTTGGATTTTTCTAGTTTGCTAATATCTTTCTGGTATTATGGGGACCAGAATTGTACACATTATTCAAGATGGGGACGGATCAAAGAATCAAAGTTTTAGCAATATCTTTTCTGATTTATTTTGGAAGACTCGTCCGATAAAACCAACCAATTTATTTGCTATTTTAGCAACTTCTGAGCAATGTCGACTTGGCTTCAGGTCATTCGATATTAAAACTCCAAGACCTTTTTCCTGAATTACTGGGTCCAGTATTTAGCCATTCATTTGGTATTGGACGTAATTATTGTTACTTCCAATGTGCATGACTTTACATTTGTTAAATTTCATTTGCCACTTGCTAGCCCAACTTGATAATCAGTCTCGATAGGATTACAGAGCTTCTTTTTCTTTGGTGGTTGTTACTTTACTGGTAATTTTTGTGTCATCAGCAAATCTTGATACTCAACAAAGGAGGCCATCGTCTAAATAATTTACATATATTAATAACAAAACGGGCCCCAAAACTGATACCTGTGGTACGCCACTTTTTTACATCGAGCCAGTTAGATGAAGCCCCGTCAATTACAACTCTCTGTTTTTACTCAAAGAGCCAATCTTTCATCCAACTATGGATGCTACTAGAAATACTGCGCGCTTTTTATTTATCGAGCAATCGTTTATGGGGAACTTTATCGAATGCGTTCTGAAAATCTAGATAAATCATATCAACATATCTACAGTCATCGTATTTGTTGAAGACATCATGAAAGAAGTTAAGGAGATTAGTTAAACATTAACGTTTGCTACGGAAGCCATGTTGCGAATCTTTCATAATTTCATTTTTTTTTTCTTTTTTACAACACTGTCGCGAATGATGGTCTCTAACAGTTTACACACGATCGAAGTCAGGCTAATCGCTCTGTAGTTGCCTGGTTGTGATTTGTCGCCTTTCTTGAATATTGGTGTTACGTTAGCTCATTTCTAATCTGATGGGACTTCGCCGAGTGTTAAATATTTGTTGGAAAGGATGCACAAGGGTTTCTGATTTGATATTTGACTTCTCGTAAAACTCTAAGTGAAATTTTGTCTGATCCCGGGGCTTTATTTAATTTGGGCTGATCAATTACGTGTACGACATCACCTTTGGTAAT
>NW_027467723.1:578477-580977 GCF_046742065.1 Oratosquilla oratoria
GTGTGTGTGTGTGTGTGTGTGTGTGTGTGTGTGTGTGTGTGTGTGTGTGTGTATGTGCAAATAAATACTTGACCAAATACAAACATATTTCATCACAAACTGCCGTAGGAGGAACCAAGAGGCTAAAACAAAATTATTCCTTTTCGTAAAGCCTTTGGTGCTCCGCGTGGACAAAAGCTATTCTGTTAATTTGATTTCCTGTGACAGCGACTAAGAATGAATATACATTTGTTTTCATGTATATATATATATGTGTGTGTGTATATACATTCGTACATACATATGTATTACACTCACTCCGTTGGATCTTGAACCTCTTGTAGATTCTGGTCCGCCAACCGTAATCCTCTCCATACCCTTCGGTCCTGTGCTGCTTCCATCCAGGTTATTTTATTTATTCCTTTTCTGTCCATCTCCGCATCCACTACATCTATCCATGTCATTCGAGGTCTCCCTCTGGGTCTTCTTCCAGGCATTCTACCCATCATAACTCGTTTTGGAATTCTATGGTCCTCCATACGCGCCACATGCCCAGCCCATCTCAATATTGTTCTACCTATAACATCTGTTATTTTCTCTTGTTTAGTTATTTCCCTCAGCTCATTATTGTGTCGCCCTCTGCACCTATTCTCATTCTCATCAAAAACTCGTCCAGTAATTCGCCTCAATATTGTATTCTCAAACACCAGTAGTCTTTGTTCAATTTGTTTTGTTAAGCTCCATGTCTCACTGGCATATAAAACTATAGGTCGTAGGATTGTATTGTAGATTCTTAATTTTGTATTTCTTGATATGCTTTTCTTCTTTAATATTGGTACAAGGCTAAGATAACATCTGTTTGCTGAAGCGATTCTTATATTTATTTCTGTCTTCATCTCGTTTCTATTTGTTACTGTTACACCTAGATATCTGAAACTCTCTACCTCCTCTATTCTCTTGTCTTGCAAAAACACATCCTCTACGTTCCTCTCCTCTCTGCTCATACACATTAGTTTGTTTTTATCGAAATTTATTTGCAGCCCAACTCTCTCTGCTGCCTCTCTTAGTGGGGTGATTAGATCTTTCAAATCATCTCTACTCTCGGCAATTAGGTCCACATCATCAGTGTATGTTAGATTATTGACCTTAATGTTGTCCAGTTTACATCCACCCTCTCTATTTATCATTGTCCCAGTTATTTTCTCCATCACCAAGTTAAACAGCAAACGAGATAACACACATCCTTGCCTCAAGCCATTCTCGATTTCGAAACATTCCGAATATCTTCCATCAACCCTTACCACTGATTTTGTGTTTGTAAGACAGACTTTTATTAAACGTATTATCTTGTCCATTATTCAAAATTCCTTTAGTACACTCTGTCTGTATACACTGTCGTACGCTTGCTTGAAATCAATAAACAAATGGTATTGCATCGTAATACACTCCCATGCTTTCTCTATTACTTGTCTTAATGTGAAAATATGGTCAATCGTTGACTTTCCACTCATAAATCCACGCTGATAATCTCCTATTACACACTCTGCGTATACCTTCAATCTGGTATATAGTACTCTAGCAAGGATCTCATATCCAGTCTGTAACAATGTAATGCCCCTGTAATTTATACATTCGTTTTTATTTCCTTTTTTATGTATTGGTATTATCACTCCTTCATTCTATGATGATGGTATTCTTTCCTTTCTCCATACTAGCTGTATTAATTCCGTCAATTTTCTTTCTAAAACTTCTCCACCTAATTCTAAGAGTTCTACTGGGATATTATCTCTTCCTGGAGCTTTATTACTATTTAAACCTCTGATGCATTTTCTTATTTCCTCCAGCGATGGTTCCTCCAGGTAATCCTCTGGTCCTAGTATATCATTACTAATCAAAGGATTTTCAGGCTCAGGTCTATTTCAGAATTCCATAAAATATTCTTCCCATCGTTCCATTACCTCTTTTTCATTAATCAATATTTCACCATTTTTATCTTTTATCATCTTTGTTCTTGGTTGATACCCCTTCCTAAGTTTCCTTACTCATACATATTGTTCCCTAACCTTGCCTTCTTTAGCATCCTGATCTATTTCATCTAACTCTTTGTTTATCTGTTGCCTTTTCTTTCTTCTAATTATTCGTCTAGCTTCTCTCGTCTTCTCCTGCAATATTCTTGTTAGTTCTCCATCAGTCGTATTCATCAACCATTTGGCTTTCGCTAGTTTTCTTTCTTCAACTATTTTTTTTTACATACATTATCAAAGAACGTATTTCTGTTTTGTCTTTCTTTAAATCCAATTATTTGCTCTGCTGCTCCCTTAACCACTTCTTCAATTTTTCTCCATTCATTGTCAACATTGGTCTTGTCCCCCTCCTCTGTCTCCTCAATTGCAGTAAATCTATTTTGTATATTCACTTGGTATTCAGTCAATTTTTGTTCCATCTTCAATTGTTCAACATTATAGAGCTTTTTCTTTTCTGCTCTAAGGTTCTTATTAATTTTTAATTTGGTTCTAAGTTT
>NW_027467723.1:588477-593477 GCF_046742065.1 Oratosquilla oratoria
CCAAAAATCTGCAGAAGGTTCTTAACAATTTATTCACATGGTCAGTGATTTGATTGTTTTAAGAAAAGGTTAGACAACTTTATGGATGGAGAATGCAGGTGGTAATGGACACGGAATTCCCTAGTGTAGGCCTAGTGGTCTCTAGCAGTCTCCTTCATTCTTATGTTCTTATGTTTTTATATATGTGTGTGTATTATGTCACTCCTTTAAGACTTAATTACTATTAAATCCGAATTGAATAGAGTTAATAATTATATTTATCCAGGCTCATATCAAATTAAAAGGATAGGAGAAACAATATGAACATTTACCATTTATAAAATTCAATATTATTATCAAGAAACACAATTATTTATGAATATATAAAATAAAAAATTATAAGCTCTTTGATAATATATAAAATATATGGAGGAAGTGACACGGAAAATATCTTATCACTACACTTACTATTTTACTTTTATCACTTTCACTTTTAGTTAAAAAATACACTTATGTCTATAGTGAAGAAGATAGATTATTTACAAAGGATAAGGATTACAAAGGAGTACAAAGGAGGAGCATGCCAACAGAAGACCTTTGGGTCCATAACTAGGTCAGATAAGAAATAACAACAACATAATAATGTTAAATAAATAGATAAGTAAATGAATAAAAATTATAATGATATAAATAATAATAGATAAAATAAATAAATGCATAAGTATAGTTAAATAATAAACAAACAGGTAAATAGTAAATAATAATAAATTGACAGATAAATAATAATAAATGAAAATCAAACAAATAATAATAAACAGGCAGATAGTAACAAACAAATAGATAATATAAAATAAATGGCAGGCATTACAGCATTTTGCCTAGGTGTTTATCTAAACGAAAATTAAAGCTTCGAGCTGAACTACATTGCACTGCCTCTACAGGAAGTTTATTCCATTCATTAACTACACGGTTGGCAAAGTTCTTTCTACCCACTTCCTAACTAAATCTATTTCATGAAAAGTTTGAAACCATTATTTCCTGTCGGACTCTCAATTAGTGTGAAAATTTTGTTACTTTTGATGTTGTCAACTCCATTTAGAATTTTAACGACGTGTATTAAATCACCTCTAAGTTTACGTTTTTTTAGGGAAAGCAGATCCATATGTTTAAGTCGATTTTCGTATGATCTATATTTTAGAGTCTATAGACTCAATACAGGCCAGGGTTTTGTAAGGGTCGACTGTGGGCCGACATACGAGACCGAAGCAACCGAGACCGAAGCAACGACGGTCCGTGCACGGGCCATCATTGACGAAGATCCAACTGTTACTCTTCGATTCTTATCCTTGGAGCTCGGTGTCAGTTATGGGAGCGCACATGACATCGTGCATGAGGAAGAAGTGTGCTCGATGGATACTTCATTTGCTTACGGAAGAGCAGAAGAGCGAACGGGTGCGGATTTGTCGTCTATGGCTGGCTGAATTCGAGCCAAATGGTCCGAAACGGTTCTCAGATGTAGCTACCGGAGATGAGTGTTGGATTTCTTTCTTCACCACCAGAGACAAGCAGTCTAACATGGTGTGGTTGAGTAATGAAGAACCTCGACCTCAGATTCTGAAGGAAGGATTTCGCAGCAGGAAGCGCCTTTTCACCATCTTCTTCAATTCACAAGGACCAATGTGTGTGGATGTAATGCCTCAACAGTGTACTATCACAGCCCAGTACTACACTGATCACGTCCTTCCTCGAGTCCTGGAATATCAGGCCAAGACTGCACCAACCCGTCGCCGATCGCGCCTTTTGCTGCACCATGACAATGCTGCCCCCACAAAGCTCGCCTCACTGTGCAGTTCCTGGAGCAGCAGGGATCACACTTCTCCCCCACCCACCCTACTCGCCTGACCTTGCTCCCTGTGATTTTTGGTTGTTTCCAAAGATCAAGGGTGCGATCGCAGGGAAGCTGTTTCATCGCATCCAAGATCTGGCGCGAGCAGTCAATTCAGAGCTACGAGGTATATCGGCTTCTGAGTACCGTGAGTGCTTCATGAAGTGGCGAAAGAGGATGGAACGTTGCATAGAGGCAGGAGGGGAGTACTTTGAAGGAATGTAGGCCACTATTTGGATTTACCTCTGTACCGTGAAAATATATGGTATCACTGTCATTGCTTTTTGATCACCCCTCGGGAAAAACTTGCAACAATTCCTCTCTGATCTCCGTTGCTTTTTTCCCGAGTTTCCACCTTGTGAAGGTGTAGAATCTGCAGCCTTCTTTCGAAAAATCCATGTTTCCGGTTAAAGAGGCAAACCAACAATGACGCAATCGCACAACGCAACGATAAAATGTAAGCTAGACAAACAGCGACAAGCTCAAACATGTAACAACAGGCAACACTTGCTGCCCCTTGCTCCCCGCCCCCCCAACACTTATAGTCTCTCAGCTACGAGTCCGACTGTCATTACTTTCTGATCACCCCTAGTACAGTACAGTCCTTAGAATATTCTTCATCTCCAGTTCTTTCTACTTCTTTCACTAATCCTTCTTCTTAACTCCGTCTTCAGTCCTACCTCTTAGCAAACTTGCATAATCGTCTGTAGTGTTTATGTTATGTTCTTATGTTCTTATGTACTCGCGTGTCATGACGTTACTTAGGGAATTTGTTATGGACGTTCGAGTTCTTGCGCATTCAAATCAAAATTCGTTTAGAATGTTATTCATTTTCCTTACGTTCTCACACCTCCATTAGATAAATCACAAGGGGATGTTTAGTCTAACGCCAGCGGTCTCGCGTGACGTTCAAAACGTACTTCTATACGTTCGTTACATAGTCCTTATACTACTTACATTCATGTACCTTAAACACATGAATATATGTAAATTATTATATTTCTATAATCATACAAAGACACAACAGTGTGTATATGTGTGTGTGTGTGTGTGTGTGTGTGTGTGTGTGTGTGTGTGTGTGTGTGTGTGTGTGTGTGTGCGCATGTACGAGTGCGCACATATGTACATATAAATTACACTTATATATATTTCTATCTTTACATATGCAAACTTGGAACCCCATCACAAGAGACCAGAGACCATATTTTTTTTTTTTCTCTTTTCTTCAAAAATATCCTTCTGCTTTCCAGTAAGAGATGATACACACATAAAAAGATATTCTGGCCCCAAGAAAAACAAACAAACAAAAAAAAAACACGCTCTAGCACCAAAGGATCCCAGTCAGCAGCCCCAAACAAACTTTATAAAACATTTACGAAAACTCCGAGAGGAAATGTGATCCGAAACAAACAGCAGCCGAAAAAAAAAGGGGGAGAAGGAAAGCGGCCAAAGCGAAGGTGTACTGAATGCCCAATAGAAATAAAACAATCGGAACAAGGAAAGGATGGGAAAAGTTGGATGTGGGGCTTTGCTGAAGAAGAGGAGAGGAGACGAGGCTGCTAGAGGGCCTCTGTGGTTGCTAAAGGTGAAAGTGAGGGTGAGGGTGAGGGTGAGGGTGAGGGTGAGGGTGAGGGTGAGGGTGAGGGTGAGGGTGAGGGTGAGGGTGAGGGTGAGGGGGAGGGTGAGGGTGAGGGTGAGGGTGAGGGTGAGGGTGAGGGTGAGGGTGAGGGTGAGGGTGAGGGTGAGGGTGAGGGTGAGGGTGAGGGTGAGGGTGAGGGTAAGGGTGAGAGTAATGGTGAGGGTGAGGGTGAGGGTGAGGGTGAGGGTGAGGGTGAGGGTGAGGGTGAGGGTGAGGGTTAGGGTGAGGGTAAGGGTAAGGGTGAGGGTAAGGGTGAGGAAGATGGTGGATGGTGAGGAGATGGTGGAGGCTATGGTGAGGGTGAAAGTGGGGTAAGTGTGAGATTTTGGTGTAGGAGGTTAAGAGTAGAATGGAGTGAGGATGTTAGTAAGGGTAAGTAGATAGCGGAGGAGATTAGTGTGAAAGTGAGGGTGAGGATGGGATGAAGGTGAGCATGAGGGTGAGGGTCATGGGATGGTGGAGTAGAAGAGTGTGAAAGTGAGGGAGAAGGATGAAGTGAAGGTAAGGGTGATAGTGAGTGTGATGAAGTGACAGAGGGTGAAGAATAGGATGAGGGTGAAGATAACGGTGAGGGTAAATATGAGGGTGAATATAACGGCCCGGGTAAGGGATGAGGTAAAGGTAAGGGTAAGGGTGAATGAATTGTAGAGGAATGTAGGCTTGGGGTTAGGGTGAGAGCAAGAGTGAGAGTAAGAGTGAGAGTTAAGGGGCTATCAGATTGAGCTATCTTTCCTCCCACATCATACCTCCAATTTCAATTTGAACAACTAGAATACGACTACGCTTACAGAAACTTAGATTTGTCTAGGAACATTTCAATAGTATGTCTAATATTTGTATAGGCTTACAATATCTTAGTTTATTATTCATTGTTGTTACATATGATAGAAAGATAATTTGGTATTTGGAGATTTCAAAAACAAAATGTTGTAAGTGAAGTCGTTTTTACTCGAACGAACTCTCAAGAGTCGTCGCTGGTGAAGCCCGTGGAAGAAGCCTAGTGTAATAACCCCTAAGAAGCCCAGTGTGATAACCCCTAAGAAGCCCAGTGTGATAACCCCTAAGAAGCCCAGTGTGTTAACCCCTAAGAAGCCCAGTGTGATAACCCCTAAGAAGCCCAGTGTGATAACCCCTAAGAAGCCCAGTGTGATAACCCCTAAGAAGCCCAGTGTGATAACCCCTAAGAAGCCCAGTGTGATAACCCCTAAGAAGCCCAGTGTGATAGCCCCTAAGAAGCCTAGTGTGATAACCCCTAAGAAGCCCAGTGTGATAACCCCTAAGAAGCCCAGTGTGACAACCCTTAAGAAGCCCAGTGTGATAACCCCCAAGAAGCCCAGTGTGATAACCCCTAAGAAGCCCAGTGTGACAACCCTTAAGAAGCCCAGTGTGATAACCCCCAAGAAGCCCAGTGTGATAACCCCCAAGAAGCCCAGTGTGTTAACCCCTAAGAAGCCCAGTGTGAAAGCCCCTAAGAAGCCCAGTGTGATAACCCCTAAG
>NW_027467723.1:610977-613477 GCF_046742065.1 Oratosquilla oratoria
GTTATGACGGTACCTCATATATCTATGAGGAATTCCCCTCTTCGCCATCAGGGACGTACCAGTTAGCAGTAGGTCCTGCAACCGTATGTTTGATCTGCTCTTTGTCTCATCTTTCTTACAAAACCTCTACGATATGGGTGATCCTGTAGATATTTCCTCTCTATCTGCATGATTTTTGTAATCTTTAAGATTTTCAAGCTTGCTCACCACGAAAGTAAAGTGATTATAATCTTGAAACGTAAATTTTACAATCAATGCATTCTGCCATCAATAATCTACGGGTGTGAGACTAGGAAACCGACGAAGGCGATAGAGACAAAGCAAAGGACAGCACAGAGGAGAATGAAGAGGTCATTGATGGGAATTGCGCTGAGAGACCGAAAGAGAGCAAGTTGGGTGAGAGTGGAGACTAGGGTGAAAGATATTGTGGAGGCGGTAAAAGAGAGGGAGTGAAATTAGGTGGGTAAGTTAGTGCGAACGACTGATGAGCGATGGAGCAAGTGTTACTGAGTGGACGCCGCGAGATGGGAAGCGTGGAAGAGAGAGACCAGACAGAAAGTGGAGAGACGAGATTGAGAAGTTTGCAGGAGTGACGTGGCAGAGGTTGGCGCGGTCGTGTGAATCATGGAATGCTATCAAAGAGGCGCTTGTTCAGCGGTGGAATCAGGATGGCTGATTTGATTTGATTTGATATATATATATATATATATATATATATATTCATGTATATGTATATATATATATATATATATATATATATTTTCATGTATATGTATATATATATATATATATATTAATCTATATATATATATATATATATATATATTACAGGTTTGGGACAATATTACAACCAAGATATTCAGGTCAGAATTTCCCACCACCTTCCCCCTTCTCTCCCATCCAGCTCTACCCTCCACCTCTCCCCTCCCCTCCCTCCCCCTCTTTCCATATCCACCCCCTTTCCTCTCCCTTCTTCCTCCTCCCTTCCCCTCCCTTCCGTCCCTCTCTCTCCCTTCCTACCCCTCCGTCCCACTTCCTCCCACTCCATCCCCCATCCTTCCCCTCTCTCCCCCTCTCCCCTCTATCCCCCCTCCATCGCTTCCCATCCCCTCATTCCCCTCCCTTCCTTCCCCATCCCTCCCCCTCTCTTCCCCTCCCCTTCCCCTTCCCCCTCTCCCTTCTCTGTCATCTAGTCTCATTCTAGCATTGGATTCGACTGGAACTCACTTCGAAATCTTCTCTTTCTATTCCTTTTCCTCCTCCTCCTCCTCCTCCTCCTCCTCCTCCTCCTCCTCCTCCTCCTCCTCCTCCCTATATTCATCCTTCTTCTCCTCCTTTAACTCTTTCTTATCTCTTCCAATGTCTTTCCCTTTTGTTTTCTCTCTACCTACCTCTGCCTACTCCTCCTCCTCCTCCTCCTCCTCCTCCTTCTCCTCCAATCTTCCTCCTTTTCACCCTCCATGTCCTCGTATTCCTCTTCTCTTCTCGTTTCTTCTTTCTCTTTTTTTTCTCCCATATTAAAAATTCTCTTTTATAATCGTCCCCACGTATGTTTTATGCATTCAATATTTTTAGTAACTTTAGTGACGCCCCTACGGTCCAGAGACACGCAGGATTTTTTATTGATGAGGGAACAAGCTACTCTCATAGAAGGATGCTAGTAGATTTTAACCTCTACTATTCCTCCATTCTGTTACCAACTATCCTTAAGGACCTATTCAAACTAACGGTTTGAACCGTGGCAGTTAAATAATAGTGTAACTCAATGGAGGCGTTCGCACACAACCGCATAGTTTTTCCGTGACTATGCTGTACCCCCGCTGTTTCCGCGCGGTTCAAAACGCTAGTGTGAACTGGTCCTACATCTCTCCTTTGTCACCTTTAAGACTCCACCATTTCAGTGCGTTATTGTCTCCGAGGACACGAGCGCCGTTGTCGACTAGCAGATACATACATGGTCACCTTTATCTTACTTCTCCTTCTACCCCTCCCACCACTCTCCGTACCCCTCCAACTCCTCTTACCCTCTCCTTTACCCTCTCCTTTCTCCTCCCCTTCCTTCCTTTCTTTCCTTCTTTCCTCTTCCTTTACTTCTCTCCTCACCCTTACTCTCTCTCTCTCTCTCTCTCTCTCTCTCTCTCTCTCTCTCTCTCTCTCTCTCTCTCTCTCTCTCTCTCTCTCTCTCTCTCTCTCTCTCTCTCTCTCTTTTCACCTCTTTCCTTTTTTCTTCTCTTCCTCCCTTCCTGCACTCTTCCCCCTCCTCCTGTTCCTCCTCCTCCTCCACCCTCTGACTCAAATCAAGTTTCCCCTCTCCTCTTGCTTCCCCTCGAATCTCCCCTCAGATTCTCTCTTTGGTGACATTTTTGTTCTTTTATTGTTCTCCTCGTATGTCTTCACGTTGAGACTCCATTCCCACTCTGGCTTTAAGAGCTTCTTGCAGACTCTTCCTGAGGCGCCTTCAGACCTTTTCTCCCCGCCTCCCGAGATGCAACCTCCAACC
>NW_027467723.1:620977-625977 GCF_046742065.1 Oratosquilla oratoria
AATATCGTGCCGAAAGGTAGAGTAATAGGGGTGGTAAAGATGAGTAGCAAAAAAGAACTATAACAAAACAGTTTTCTGTATTTTTCTTTGAGTAAAGAAGGGTCTCCAATTATATATATATATATATATATATATATATATATATATATATATATATATATATATGCATGTATGTATGTATATATGTGTGTGTATGTATGCATTATGCATATATATATATATATATATATATATATGTATATATATATATATATATATGTGTGTGTGTGTATGCATTATGTATGTATATATGTATATGTATTTATACATATGTATATATATATACATATATACATACATATATATATATATATATATATATATATATACATATACATATACATATACATACATATATATATATATATATATATATGTATATACATATATATATATATATATATATATATATATATATATATATATATATATATATATATATTATAATAAAGTAGTAGCCTCTGTCTGTCTGTCTGTCTGTCTGTCTGTCTGATTCTTCATTTGTTTGTTTGTACACGAACTCCTACTAGGGTTTTGGAGATAGACCCCCATAACCATATATATTCTGATACCCCATCACTCCAGGTACTTGGATAACTATATTTAATTAAAAAAAATATTTTGGTTAGGGTTAAGGGTTAAAGTTAGGAGGTTTATGCAGTATCCCCTGATGTCGCGTAGTATTTTTTGTGACTTAAGAATCAATATGATTAAACAAACCATTGTATGTATCCATAAATATTATTTATATTTGTGAAATTAATGTTGCCACAAACCATGATAGCTTTTGTAAGAAGAAAGTATTTTTATGGAAAATGATTGTAAGATTTTACCAAATGCTGAAATATTGGTTATTCTAATTTAATTTTTGTGCGAGCGGAAATAGTTCATTCTCAAACTCCTACGTTGTTGCAGATAAACCCCTATAACTATATATATTCTGAAGATAAATAAACTAGATACATTTCTTCACCTTTCAGCTGTAGACATTTATTGTCAATCCACACACACACACACACACACATGCACATACACACGCACACAAAAGAATGTGTACACATGATATTTGTGTTTGTGTATGCATGTGTTCTCAAACTAGGGTTTCCCAACATTCGGGTAGGGGGGTGCACATCTGGAGTGGGAGTGTTTAAAGCTATACTTCATTGAAATAATATTTTGGTTAGAGTTAAGGGTTAAAGTTAGGTATAGTATGGTTAGGTTAGGGATTGTTCACGAACTCGCAGCAACGAGCGGGTAATTGGCTAGTATATATATATATATATATATATATATATATATATATATATATATATACATACATACATACAATGATTGAATCGGAAGAAAAAATGAGTGAGGAGTTTAACAATTATTTTCTATCGGTATTTACTGATGAGAGGTTAGATAAAGTACCTGACTGCGATCCGATTTTCAGAGGGGATGAAGAAAGTAGTCTAACTAATATCAGCATTAGTAAAGAGGAAGTAGTCAAGCAGATTGACAGACTTAAAGCTACAAAATCTCCGGGTCCAGACGAAATTTTTCCAAGAATGCTTAAAGAGTGTAAATTTGAAATCTGCGACCAGTTAACTGAAATATTCAATAAATCGGTAGACACTGGTTCTGTTCCAACTGCTTGGAGGCAGGCAAACGTTGTTCCTGTTTTTAAGAAGGGAGATAGATCGTCTATATGCAACTACAGGCCAATCAGTTTGACATCGGTTATAGGAAAAATGCTTGAATCAATAATAGTAAATAGACTCAGAGAACACATTGAAGGGCATAATTTAATTCGTGTTTCACAGCATGGTTTCTCCAAGGGTAAGTCATGTGTGACTAATCTTCTATCCTTTTACACTAAGGTATATAAGGCGGCAGACAACAATGAAAATTACGATGTTATTTACCTTGACTTTAGCAAAGCGTTCGACAAAGTGCCACACCAGAGACTACTAAATAAAATCAAAGCCCATGGCATAGGAGGAAAAGTGTTAGAATGGATTAGAGCTTGGATTAGTAACAGAAAGCAACGGGTCACCATAAATGGAATAAAATCTAGGTGGGGCAATGTTACTAGCGGGGTTCCCCAGGGCTCGGTTTTGGGTCCCTTGTTGTTCATTATGTATATAAACGACTTAGACGAAGGGTTAAATAGTGATGTTAGTAAGTTTGCGGACGACACTAAAATAGGACGCCTAATTAGGTCAGGAGACGACGCCCAGATTCTGCAGGATGACCTTAATAAGCTGTTAACATGGTCGGTGAAGTGGCAAATGAACTTCAATATCTCTAAGTGTAGCGTGTTAAACGTAGGGCTACACAACCCCGAAAATAGATACAACTTAGATAACACGTTTTTAGAAAAATCTGAGTGCGAGAGGGACTTGGGAGTTCTGGTGAGTCCGGACCTTAAAACCAGGAAGCAGTGTATTAGCGCCAGAAATAAAGCTAACAGTGCATTAGGCTTCATTGCTAGGACGGTAACGAATAGAAGTGCAGAGGTAATTATTAAACTCTACCTAGCGATAGTTAGACCCATCCTTGACTATGCGGTACAGTTTTGGTCTCCGTCCTACAGAATGGACGTAAATTCATTAGAATCAGTACAGAGAAGAATGACCAAAATGATACAAGGACTCGGAAATTTGCCTTACGAAGAGAGGCTTAGGCACCTAAACTTACACTCTCTGGAAAGACGCAGAGTGCGGGGTGATCTAATAGAAGTGTTCAAGTGGATCAAAGGCTATAACAAGGGTGATGCAAACAAGGTCATCATAATAAAACAACAGGGCAGGACTCGCAGTAATGGGTACAAACTGGACAAATTTAGATTTAAGAAGGAAATAGGCAAGAATTGGTTTACTAATAGGGTGGTCGATGAATGGAATAAACTTAGTAACCATGTAGTAAGCGCTGAAACTATCAGTTGTTTTAAAAAACGATTAGACAACTTTATGGATGGGGATGACAGGTGGTGATGGATACGGAGCTGCCTAGTGTAGGCCTTATGGTCTTTTGCAGTCTCCTTTATTTCTTATGTTCTTATGTTCTTATATATATATATATCTGCCATGGGGAACGACATCTTAATCCCATGCCGGGCCCAAGCCCGGATAAAAGAGGAGGGTTGTCATGATAGGCCTAGCAAGCCGGTGACGTAAAAATACCTATTTGCTCGAGAAACTCAAGGGACAGCCTCGGAACCAGGACGGACCAATCGAAGACGAAATAGGAAACGTTTATAGACCAGAGCTCGAGCTATGTCAAAAATAAGATGTGCAACTTTAAACATTGCCACATACACGGACAAAGAAGAAGAAATAATTGAAATGATGCAGAGAAGAAAAACAGACTTATTTGGTATGGCGGAGACAAGACAGTTTGGAAAGGAAAGAGGAAAAGATTTAGGTGGTGGATTTGTTTTGATGTATAGTGGAATTGAAATGGGAAGAAGAAAACATGGAGTAGCAATTATAATAAGACCAACACTCTCACCGCATATTCAAAACGCAATATTGATAAATGAGAGACTTATGTACTGTGTACTGAACATCAAAGATAAAAGATACTTTATATATCAGGTGTATGCACCTAAACAAGGACACACCGATGAGGAAAAAAGGGAGTTTTTGGAGATGCTGGAGGATAACATTGATATGAAACCAGATAATGTCACTATAATCATGGGTAATTTTAACGCTAGGGTAGGACAGGAAAGAAGAGGTATACAGAGTATTATTGGACCCTTTAGAGAAGAAGTGAAAAACAGAGAAGAGGAAAATCTGATAGATTTATGCATTAGAAATAACATGAAGATTATGAACGGCTTTTTTAAACATAAAGATGGAACAAATTAACCAATCAGTTTGACCAAAGGTCCATTATTGACTACATGCTGACATCAGATAAAAGATTATTCAACAATGTGAAAGTTCTACCAGGTGATTTGCTAAAGTCAGACCACAGACTTCTAATTGGAGATTTAAATATTAAGAAAATAAAGCAAAGACAAATACAAAAGAGAAAAGTCATTAAAGTTCAGTCATTAAAAGATGCTGAAACAAAAGACAAGAATGAGGTAGCAGTAGATGAGAAAATTAATCTCAGAGAAGAAGCAGCTGAGGATTGGGATGATCTGCAGGAAACAATTAAAGGTGTAGCAGAAGAAACGTTAGGAACAAAAATGATAGGAGGAAGTAAGAAAAGACATACACCATGGTAAACAGAGGAAGCAAAGTGTGCAATAAAAGACAAAGTGAAGGCACTAAGAAAGTGGTTGAGACATAAAACACCTGAAACAAGAATAGAGTATGTCACTTCAAGAAATAAGGCTTAAGAAGAAGTGAAGAGAACAGCGCAACAAAGTGTTTGGAAGAAGTTAGGAGAGACAATAGAACAAGATCTAAAAGGAAGTAAGAAGAAAATCTTTGGATTAGCAATATTATATAGGAAAGACAAGATTATGGTGCATAACATTAAGGATGACGAAGGTAATGTTATTGTAGAACCCAACAAGATAATGAGAAATGGCAGATTTATTTTTAAAAATCTACTGAATGTGGGAGGTGAAGACATCGATGAAGGTATAGAGAACGAAGAGGAAGTTGAAGAGAGACAAGACCAAGATGACGAAATAGCAAGAAACGAGCTAGAAGAAGCCCTGAAGAAGATGAAAAATGATAAAGCACCGGGTTGTGATGCCTTATCGGTCGAACTGATAAAGGAGGGAAGTGAAGCCCTAAAAGAGAAGATATTGACAATATCACACAAGGCCTGGAGAGAAGAAAATATTCCACAAAGTTGGGGCAAGACCATGATACTATCGGTCTATAAAAGTAAAGGCGACTCAGGTTTCTGTGGTCAATATAGAGGTATCTCTCTCATCAATCAAGTAGCTAAACTTTATGAAAGAATCCCAGAAAAGAGAGCAAGAACAGTGATAGAGCCGAAGCTAGGAGAAG
>NW_027467723.1:638477-653477 GCF_046742065.1 Oratosquilla oratoria
TTGCTGGTTTAGAGGATTACATAATTCTGAAGGGGTTTATGTTACCGAGAGATACAGAGGAGAAATGAGGCTGGAACGCGCAGAGATCCGTAAGTATAATTCTGAGATTTACTGGCCAGCAGCAGGCGTAGGAACCATTTATCAACTGCATATTTCCTTTTTCACCCACCTGGTGGAAATAATCTTCACCCCTCTTCCCCTCTCTCTCCTCCTCCTCCTCCTCCTCCTCCTCAACATCGTCACCCCCTTCCTCTTCTCATTTCCTCTTTCGTCTAACTCATACATTTACATATACATATATTCATGAGTTTATACACGTACATATACATATACATATACATATACATATACATATACATATACATATACATATACATATACATATACAGTACATACACACACACACATACATATACATATACACACACACACACACACACACACACACACACACACACACACACACACACACACACACACACACACACACACACACTCGGTGGCGCGGTTGGTAGAGTGCTAGACTGCCAGTACGGTGGTGCCGGTGATACCTGGTTCGAATCCTGCCCAGGGCTGAAATTATTTCAGTATCGCTGCGTTTCGAGTCGTTACTCCGACTCTCGTGGGCGGGGAGTTGTGTGTGTGTGTGTGTGTAAGGTCATAGCATTACCCATAGATCGGTCATACGAGCTCTGAGCTCTCTTCCGGGAGGGAAATAGCTGTCAATCACGAGTCCAACACGTGATCCAAAGACCAAGGTGCGCACACACACACACACACACACACACACACACACACACACACACACACACACACACACACACACACACACACACACACACACACACACACACACACACACACACACACACATATATATATATATGAAGGTGGAAAAAGAAGTCACGGGTCTAGTTCCGAGTTCCTGAGTTTATTCCTGACCGGTTTCACTCTATGCTGCTTCTGAAGAAGCATAGAGCGAAACCGGTCAGGAATAAACTCAGAAACTCGGAACTAGACCCGTGACTTCTTTTTCCACCTTCATCAACTTGTCACAATGTACCAGCATATATATATATATATATATATATATATATATATATATGTGTGTGTGTGTGTGTGTGTGTGTGTGTGTGTGTGTGTGTGTGTGTGTGTGTGTGTGTGTGTGTGTGTGTGTGTGTGTGTGTGTGTGTGTGTGTGTGTGTGTGTGTGTGTGTGTGTGTGTGTGTGTATATATATATATAGATATATATATATATATATATATATTTTATATATATAATATATATATACATATACATATGTATATATATACATGTACATAACTGGAAAGTAGATTTTCTTATAAGTATAATTAGGTGAATTGATCATAAGTTTTCCCACTGGTAAGACTGGTCTTTTTCCAAATATTCTTTTCCTTTTGCAGTCTGGAAAAGGAAATTAAGAAGAGCCCCTTGATTTACGTCGACGTCTCGGGGATCCATTAGCGCATTATTACGGCAGGTAGATGCTGCAGGATAAGTATATGCGCAGTCTAAGAAGGTTTGGAATTCATACATTGCAAATATAGGCTCTTCAATATCCTGGGAGAGGTAAGTAACTCTGTGGTGTCTTGTTATAATGTCTGAATATTATTTTAATACTTTATATACTCGTACATTTCTACGGTGATGCAAACAAGGTCATCATATTAGAATAACAGGGCAGGACTTGCAGTAATGGTTAGAAACTGGACAAATTTAGATTTAAGAAGGAAATAGGCAAGAATTGGTTTACTAATAGGGTGGTCAACGAATGAAATAGACTAAGTAACAATGTAGTAAGCGCTGAAACTATCACTTGTTTTAAGAAACGAATAGACAACTTTATGGGTGGGGATGGCAGGTGGTGATGGATACGGAGCTGCATAGTGTAGGCTTTATGGTCTCTTGCAGTCTCTTCATTCTTATGTTCTTATGTTAAGACGAGTACTTTTGATATAATTAAGCTTCTTTTGTTATGGATATGAAGTTGGTTCTTTGTTGTTCTAAGCTGGCAGCACACTAAGGAAGCATATGCTCCTTGCTTTTTCTACTTTGAGTAGAAATATCTTCGGTTATATACTTTATAGACATCTGTAAGAACACCACAACAATGCGTCTATCATTCGTATAGGTTTAAATTCTCGTACTTTGTCATTCAGCTTCTCACTATATGATGCGAGAATAATTTGACATTAGGAAATTTGAAAAACAAAAGATCGAAACTGAAGTGGTTTCTATTCAAACGAAGTATCAAAGCATGTTAGAGAGAAATGCATAGTGTGCCGCCGCCCCAACAGTTTGTTGTCTAGTGATGTCAGTATTGTGGAGAGAATTCTGTTGCCGGTTACCTGAAGGCCGCGGCGCTTATGCAAGAGAGACCAGGAACAGCGGTTGGATTAATGCAGAATTTTCGTGTAAAGATTGATGGAACCAGTTTTGATGATGAATTGTTAATCTCCTGGCAAGTAGTTTGTGTGGTTGCTCTGATGTAATCTGTGTTACTGAGTAGTTTATAACCCCCCACACTGCAAAGTATTGTGGAGAGAATTGTCAGCATTGTAGAGAGAATTCTGTTGCCGGTTACCTGAAGACCGCGGGTCTTATGCAAGAGAGAACATGGACAACGGTTTGATAAATGGAGAGTTTTCGTATAAGGATTGATGGAACCATTTTTGATGATGAATTGTTAATCTCCTGGTAAGTAGTTTGTGTGGTTGCTCTAATGTAACCATTTTGGGTAGTTTGTAACCTCCTACGTTGGAAATGGATTCTTAAATTATCTTGGATTGTTGGAATACGTTTAGATGTAGTTTATGTTTACCAACAAAAGTTTATGTTAGTGTGTGCTTGACTTAGATTGCTTTCTAACATGAAGATATTATTTCAATAGATTAGTTATTAGTTTTATTCCCTGTTAATCAGCGAAGTCAGCTGGGGATTTATAAGAAATGTAGAAGAGTGTGTGTGTGTGTGTGTTTATTTGTTGAGGGTTATGTTCGTGTGTGTTTAATTTACCTTTTTTCTAAAATGAAGACATTATGAGTCTTTCTCTTTCTTTTTCTTCAATCAATTACAAGTTCCATTCCCCGATGATCAGCCAAGTCTTCTTGAGATTTACAAGAACATAGAATAGCGAGTGTGTGTTTTTTGTTATGGGTTATGTTGAAGTGGGTTTAGTTTAGGTGTTTTTTTTTTAACATGAAGATGTTACAAGTCTATCTGGGAACCTATAAGAACAGTAGTGTGTATGTGTTATTTGTTGTGGGTTTTGTTAGTGTGGGTTTGGTTTAGATGTATTTTTATCATGAAGATATCACGAACCTATCTTCTTTTCCTCAATAAATCATTAATTTGGGTGTCCGTTGATCAGCTAAATCATCTGGGATACATATGAGTACAATAGAAGAGCGTGTGTTTGTTGTTTGCTGTGTGTATTGTCTATTGTTGATGTGACCATATGGAGGTATCGTTTCCATTGTAGACCAAATTCAAACTATTTATAGACATTATTGACTAAAGTTTGTTTGATGGAAGGACTCAAATAACTCTAGTTTGTAATGGTAGGGACTCTCGCTTTGATCATGTAGGCATTTATCAACGTCACTGAGTTCACTGTATGTCTTTTTGGTGTACGGATTTTACATATACATATACATATACATATACATATATATGTATATATATATATATATATATATATATGTATATATATGTATATATATATATATATGTGTGTGTGTGTACACACACACACACACACACACACACACACACACACACACACACACACACACACACACACACACACACACACACACACACACACACACACACACACACACACACACACACACACACACACACACACACACACACACACACACACATATATATATATATATATATATATATATATACTCGTGTATATACATACACATGTACATATACATATATAGGCTAGGTATGTAGATTTTCTTATAAGCATAATAAGCATACAAAGTACATTCATGGCGTTGAGAAAAGGCATATTTTGTTACGTGGATAAGTAAACAAAATAATTTTAATCCCATTCGCTGTAAAATAAGTCACCCCTTGTTGAATAGAATCGTCTGGAGCTAGTTAGAATAAACAATAGTTTTGAAATGGTAACAGGGTACTTCCCAGTCGTATTCTTAAACGAGAAATTTGGGGCCCAAAATTGTATAGTACAACAACGAACGGCCGTGTGCGTATAGGTGATATGTATTACAACTTTCTTGGGGCCCCCAAAATGTTCAACGTTTAAGAATTCGTTCAGGATTACGTCCAATTTGGATGGATGAATGGATGGATGGATGGATGGATGGGGTCTCACTTCAGACATCAAACTTTCTCATCGCAGTCTTCGTGAGTTATGGTGGTATACGTCATTTTCAGATATAGACATCCGTAAGTGAAATATGGTAATTCTATGGCTCCGTTTTTGAACAACAGTTTCGAATTGGATCATTAGCATCGGCCTTTCTTTGCGTTCTTTGTTTCCGAGACCTATCTACACTACTATATTCAGTAGGATTTGATTAACCTTTTTTTATTTTATTTTTTTTTCATATACTGGCGTCAGATCTTTTTTTTTCAATTAAAGATAAACCCCGGAGAGAAGGGAGTAATAAGTTATTATTACATATTTCTAATTCTTAAACCTTGTGTGACTGCCTTTTTTTTTAAGGTAACAAGCACCCGGCTGTGCCGGCCCTGGCTACGCCAGGGGTACTTGGCCTGCGGCGCTGCTCGCGCTGCTCGCTGCTTCCTGGGGGCGCCCCGCCGCTCGTGCTGGGGGCGCCCCGCCGTTCCTCCAGGGGGCACCCCGCCGATCCTCCTGGGGGCGCCCCGCCGCTCGTGCTGGGGGCGCCCCGCCATTCCTCCTGGGGGCGCCCCGTCGATCCTCCTGGGGGCGCCCCGCCGATCCTCTGGGGGCGCCCCGCCAATCCTCTTGGGGGCGCCCCGCCGATCCTTCTGGGGGCGCCCGGCCGATCCTCCTTGGGGCGCCCCGCCGCTCCTCCTGGGGGCAACCGGCCGATCCTCCTGGGGGAGCCCCGCCGATCCTCCTGGGGGCGCCACGCCGCTCCTCCTGGGGGCGCCCCGCCGCTCCTCCTGCTGGGGGCGCCCCGCCGCTCCCCCTGGGAGTGCCCCCGCCGATCCTCCTGGGGGCGCCCCGCCGATCCTCCTCGTAAAATTCTGGAAACATTGTACTATGCTCTGATTTCAACATCTGAAGTTGTTTACAGTTTTTCAACACTTCATTTTTAATTATCTTCTTAGTGTTTATCACCCATTTCCAAAAATGTCTCTGTCTTCGTTTCTTAGCAGCAAAAGACTCCGGCATCTTTACACCGCGCCACTGCCCACAGGTGTTCCCAAAGTACCATGGACCCCGCCCCCCTGGCCAAGAATATTTTTATAGATACTTAGACACAAAATAACTTCATTGATCTCATGGGATAGACTAGGAGTAAATTGTGGTCTCGGTCAATTTAAATTCTCAATGAATAAATCTCTTCTCTTAACAAAAAAAAAAAAATCTAATATAACCCAACATAATAATATCATATAATACCTCAAAATGTACTGCCTAGAAACTCCCACACTCCCACAGTTACTGGCAATGGACTCCGGGTTCTTCCATAGATCTCCTTGGAAAGAAACATTGGACTGTTTTTTTTGTTTTGTGTGAGCGTGGGACTGTTTCTGTGTCATCAGCTTAGAATACTAGAAATCGTGAGCGGTCATAGGTTGTCAGTTCTTCTTAAGGCGCGTTTACACCGTTGCGCCTTGCGCCTAGTTGCCGTGCGGCCACGCATGCCTCTGCGCATGCAATATGCCCGTTCACGCATGCCATAGCCACATGCCTCTGTGCGCGTGCCTGTTTCTGTTCACACCGAGAATGAAGCAGTCGTCAACATGTCTGCTCTCTACCAAGCAGTTGCTGCTGCCGCAGCTGGTGTTACTTTGAGACAAAGACGAAATCGAAGGAAAAGGCGTGTGTGGTCATGTAGTCCTTGCGTACTCGTCGGAAGTACGACCGAAACCATTTTATTTGGTTTAGGACTGCCTTTGACGTCCCTAATCATAATTAGCTTTTAGTAACAGCAGGGCATCACTCCGTTTGACCCTGTATTTATAATTATCGGAGTTAGCCTTCCACAGACAAGTAAAGAAACGATAATCCTCAATAAAGTTAATATTTTTTTTCATTTGACCAATCCGCCATACTGGCAATAGAGTAAACACGTGTATATCAAATGGTGGCTGACGTGCGACTAGCGATTGTTGCACGAGTCTTCCCATCTGGGATGGGGTGACACTTGCGCCTATGTGCGTTTGTGCGGACATTGACCTGTGCGCACAGATTTGAGGCATGCCTGCCTTTGCGGAGAGGCATGCCTCTGCTTGCCTCTCCTCGAAACAGGCGCATGCCTCCTGTGCATACGAAAAGTTGCACCGGTGTAAACGCGTCTTTATGTGAATAGGCGAAGAAGTTACACTCAAAGTTGGTAGAAAGAGATCTTGGGTTTAGTCCGGGGACTGAGTGTCAGCCCCTCGGGGCTTCACTTCCAGATAGAGATACGTTGAAGGGATATGGAGGCGGAAGGGAGGGAGATGACCTCTCTGACGTCCGTCTCGCAGTACTACCATTTGGAGATACACGTCTTTGGTCCTTGAGTGAGCATTCATGAGCTCTAAGGATTCCTTTCAGGAAATGGCGTACGTCGTAAGCCATTCTACCAAATCAACTTTAGTGTATGCGTCTCCTTCTCATATTTCCCGTCTACAATATGTGCTATTTGAAATGGCTTTTTCTATATTCTGTATATATTAAAGAAGGCTCTATAGTACAATGAGCATCACTTTTTAGGATCATAATAACGATTTGAATCAAGTCTATGACATGTGGCAACAGCGCTTTTTCCCCATGTTCCCACGCCAAGGTCTCACTAGATGACAGTTGACGGTGACGAACCGATATTTGGTGGGCAAATTGGCAGTGTCGCAGTCGGGGGAATCCCCGCTTCTACCACACCCTGAACGGACTCCTTAGAGCGCAAGGACTATAAAAGAGATAAGTTTTTGAGTAAAATGGATTTTTTTTCTTCTTCATCTACTAATTTTTATTTTCTTATTTATTTATTTATTTATTTATTTATTTATTTATTTATTTATTTATTTATTTATTTATTTATTTATTTATTTATTTATTTATTTATTTATTTATTCATTTATTTATTTATTTATTTATTTATTTATTTATTTATTTATATATTTATTTATTTATTTATTTATTTATCTATTTATTTATTCATTTATTTTTTTCATCTTTCCTGTGGATTGCGACGGTGACCTTCGTCTCTCTGGCCTTCAGAATGAGCTTAATAAAAAATAAATAGATAAATAAGTAAATAAATAAAGTAAAATAAAATAAAATGAATAAATAAAGAAAAAGAATAAACAGATAATTATATTAAAAAATCAATCGTATATAATTTTCTAAAAAAACATAATCAGTTACTAGAAAACATTCCCTTCCAGGAAACTTTATTTTATGACATCTGTTGACAATAGTAGAAACTTTCATCAGGATTAAGCAAAAAATATTAAAAAAAAAAAGAACAATAGCAATCAGACTTCATTTGAGGAATGCATTCTTACACTCGATTATGAAAATTGCTCTCTTATTGGAAATATATATATAAAATATTATATTGTTTATCAGTACTCACAAGGTGTGTGTGTGTGTGTGTGTGTGTGTGTGTGTGTGTGTGTGTGTGTGTGTTTATGTATATGTGTGTGTGTATGTGCATACATATCTATCTACCTATCTATCTATCTATCTATCTATCTATCTATCTATCTATCTATATATCTGTCTCTGTCAGATTACTTCTGTGTATGTTAAATATTTTATAATTACAGGTCTTGTTGTTCAGAAAGTAACAACAAAAATACGTTCTTTCTTATAGAGAAATAGAGATCAAAGACATGTTAGGATCGGAACAAACATGTAAACATGTATTTGTTTATGTATGACAATTGTTTCTGACTGTACAGTATTTGTACGTTCAATTGATCATTTTCTTTCTCTGCAATGTACCCTGAGGCAAACAATATCTCTTTAATTATTTGCACTCTTTACCCCACACACAAACATACACACAAACACACACGCACACACACACATAGATCGATCATACGAGCTCTGGGCTCTCTTCCGGGAGGAAAATAGCTGTCGATCACGAGTCCAACACGTGATCCAAAGACCAAGGTGAATCACACACACACACACACACACACACACACACACACACACACACACACACACACACACACACACACACACACACACACACACACACACAAACAAACAAACATACGGTTATGACTTGAAAACCGCTCAAACTAAAGGTATTCTTGTACTTTGTATTTTATAAACGTTCTGAAACCCAAGACTGCCCTTCCCACACTTAGACAGGACATCCGAACCTCGTGAAGAGACTTCATTGCATAAGAGCTCCTGACTAAGTAATTGCTCAACGTGACCTGTCACAATACTGAGTGTCAAAGGTCTATAGGGTTGGACACTTCTATCTATATCATATAACCATTGAAACACTTCAGTGGGGTTTAGGCATGTGCATTTGCCACTCCAAACCCTTATGGTCCTTGTAGTACACATGTATAATAAACAGGATATGACACTTGACTTTGATTGAGCCAAGTAAACCTCCTAACATGTAATGATAAGTATGGATACACAAACGTGCGGACGCTACAGGCAGAAATGTGATGGCCATAAAAAAGACAAAAGATTCAAGTTTCCCCCGGTGTCAGATAGAAAATGGACCTCCATAGAATATGGACTCCGGGGTCTATTTTCCGCAGCGTGCATAGGGTACTGTGAGCTATATGTGAGGAGTCTGGATCCAAGGGCGGATGTGTGGGACCCAGCCCAATTTTAGGCAGTGAATGGATTTTTGCCTTTACGGCTCATGCGCCAGTACCAAGGGAAATCCGCTGTAGTCCTCGTGGACATAGACCTCTAGGTGAAATGGTGGCCAAGTCGGAGCATGTGGCAAAAACGACCCTCAAAAATTCCATGGAATTTTACCGAAATCTTTGGTTTGGCCAATTTGGCCCAGACTTGCCACAAAAGGAGAGAATCCTGCCCAGGATATTGTAAGGTACATGTGAGGAACATGGACTCAAGTGAGGCTGTGTAGGACCCAGTCAAATTTGAGGTTGTGTGTAGGTTTTATCCTCTCCGCCTCATGTGCCAGTACCTTTAACCTGAAAGGTGTCCAAGGAAAATCCGCAGGAGGCCTTGTGGCCATAGATATGTGGGTTAAATGGTGACCAAATTGGTGCCGACACCTTTGACCTGAAGGGTGTCAGAGGAAAATCTACAGGAGACCTCGTGGCCATAGACCTGTGGGTGAGATAGTGGCCAAATTGGAGTACGTGATTTAAATGACCTCAAAAAACCATAAGGGATAACCCATGGACTTTGACCGAAATCGTTGACTTGGCCGATATGGCCCAAACTTACCCCAGAGAGAGAGAGAGAGTCGTACACATGGTACTGTGAGATACATGTTAGGAGCCTGGACTCAAAGACGTGTGTGTAGAAGCCATCCAAATTTAAGGTTGTGTGTGGATTTTTGCTTTTATGCCACATGTACCAGATCCTTTGAACTGAAGGGTGTCACAAAGAAATCTGCAGGAGGCCTCGTTGCCATAGACATGTCGGTGAGATGGTGGCTAAATTGGAGGAAGTGTCCAAAACGATTCCCAAAAAAACCTAGGGGTTAACCCATGGATTTTAGCCGAAATCGTTGGATCGGCCGAATTGGCCAAAACTTGCCCCAAGGATAGAGAGTTGTACACATGACACTGTGAGGTACATGTGAGGAACTTGGGCTCAAGGGCGTGCTTGTGGAATCCAGCCAAATTTAAGTTTGTGTGTGGATTTTTGCCTTTCCAACTTATGCGCCAGCACCTTTGACATGAATAGTGTCAGAGGAATATTCGCAGAAGGCCTCATGGCCATAGACCTGTGGGTGATATGGTGGTCAGATTGGAACAAGTGGCTAGAATTGACCCCAAAAAAAAAACTCAAAGGTCTTTTTTTTTTTGGCTAAAATCATCGGGTCAGTTGATTTGTCCCAAACTTGCCCCAGAGAGAGACTCGTGCACATGGCACTTTGAGGTACATGTGAGGAACCATGACTCAAGGGTGTGTTCGTGGAGCCCAACTAAATTTGAGGTTTTGTGTAACCTTTTGCCTTTCCGCCTCATGCACGTGGCCAAAATGACCCCAAAAATCCCAAAGGAAACCATGATTTTGACCAAAATCGTCAGGCTGGCCGATTTGGCCCAAACTTGCCCCCAGAGAAAGAGTTATTCACATGATACTCAAGGGCGTATGTGTGGGACCCAGCCAAAGTTAAGGCTGTGTTTGGATTTTTGCCTTAACGTCTCATGCGCCAGCATCTTTGACCTGAAGGGTGTCAGGGTAAATCCGCAGGAAGCCTCGTGGCCATAGACTTGTGCATGAGATAGAGGCCTAATTGGAGCAGGCGCCCAAAATAATCACAAAAACCCTAAGTTTGTAAGAGGTTGTGAGATAAAGGTAGACAAGTAAAGTAGATGGAGGGGTAGGTGGCGAGAATTTAATCTTTATGAGTTGGATGTTTGGTAAACAACAGCCGTAGGTGAAGGAGTTGCATAATTTAGCTCCTCGTCTAAAGTTTAAAAGCAACGGCTAGGGACCCGATTTCATTGCTGTATAATGCTGATGTAATAGTATGCAAACTAAGCCAGTAATGCATTGATTTCGAGATAGCTTGAGTAAGCAGTTTTGCTTAAGACGTTTGTAACAGTCTTTGATTGGAGAAAGGGTGGAGGAGAAAATTCAATTGGTTCATGGGAGTAAAGTCACGCACTTAGGGGAGGTACTTAGATGTAAGAGTAAAGAGCATTGGACTAAAGAAATCATGGTGGCAATGCGAACTGACCTAGTGATCAAAATGAGGATTCTAGATGGGAATCCCTTGGTGTAAAATGACAAGCCAAGTGTAACATTTCGGGAAGAAACGACAGAAAATTTAAGTTCAGTTTAATTACCTTCTCTTATACGGAGTAATGGAACTTGACTAAGTAAGATGATCGGAAGCAAAGGGTCTTCCTATATAAAAATATTGTGAGTGACTAACCTACATAAAGACAGTGAGGAAAAGAAAGTAGAAGTGAAAAACGAAATATAAAATTATAAAAGGGAACAGTAAACAGTGTTAACAACGGAGGCAACATTGGTATACATGTGAGTAACCTGGATTAAAGGGCGTGTGTGTGGGACCCAGCCAAATTTGAAACTGTGTGTGAATTTTTGCCTTTTCGTCTCATGCTCCAGCATCTTTGACTTGAAGGGTGTCAGAGGGAAATCTGCAGGAGGCCTCGTGGCCATAGACCTGTGGGTGAGATGGTGGCTAAATCGGGGTAATAGGCCAAAATGACCTGTAAAACCTTTAAGGGGGTTAACCCATGGATTCTGGCCGAAATCGTCGGATAGGCCGGTTTGGTACAAACTTATCCTAGAGGGAAAAACTTTTGAACAGGTACTGCGAGGTACATGTAAGGAACCTAGACTTAAGAGCATGTGTGTGGGACCCAGCCAAATTTGAGGCTATCTTTGGATTTTTGCCTCAATGTCTCATGCGCCAGCACCTTTGACCTGAAGGGTGTGAAATGGAAATCCGCAGGAGGCCTCGTGGACATAGACCTGTCGGTGACATGGGTTTTGACCGATATCGTCGGATTGGCCGATTTTATTCAACATTGCCCCAGAGATAAAGTCGTGTAGATGATACTGTGAGGTACATGTGAGGAGCCTGGACTCAAGGTCGTATGTGTGGAACCCAGCCAAATTTGAGTCTGTTTGTGATTTTTTGCCTTTATACCTCATGAGCCAGCACCTTTGACCTGAAGGGTGTCAAAGGGAACTCCGGAGGTCTCGTGGTCATAGACTTTTAGGTGAGATGGAGGCCAAACTGGAGTAAGTGGCCATAATGACCTAAAAAAGCCATGAGTGGTTAAACAATGGGTTTTCACCAAAATCATTGGAGCAAGAGGCCAAAATGACCCTTAAAAATGTCTCAGGATAGATTTTCGCCGATATCGTCGGTTCGGCCAATTTGGCCCAAATTTGCTCTAGAGGGAGAGAGGTACATGTGAGGAACCTGGATCCAAGGACGTGTGTGTGGGACCCAGACAAGTTTCAGGCTATACGTGGAGTTTTGCCTTTCTGTCACTGGCGCTAGCACCTTTGACTTGAAGGGTGTCTAAGGGAGAGTGTCGTATACAGTGTTTGTGTGTGTGTATGTATGTATATATGTGTGTGTGTGTGTGTGTGTATGTGTGTGTGTGTATGTGTATGTACGTGTTTATGTGCAAGTGTTTGTATTTTGTATCAAGATAAATAAAGATTAATGAATTCCTTTTAGTTATCTTAAATAAAAAAAATAAAAAATAACGAAATTAATGTTCTTTGAAGGTTAAAAACAAAACAAAACAGATATTTACGGAATTTTTATTACCTTCGATAAACATGAAAACATTATAAGTACACAAAGCTTTAAGACATACATTGGTTTTTCAGTACAAAGTATCATGAAATCATGAAATCACCCTTATACTAACGACAAACCATAATACTTATACTTTCTTGTACAAACAGACATAAAATGAATATCATACACATACAAATGCTGCGGTAATATCTACAGATGCTTTACACTTGACCATAGCTCTATACAATCTCAAGCTTGAGAGTAACATTCAAAATCTGATAAAAGAACAAAAGAACAATGTAAGCTGCTCAATAAGAAGGCTTCGATGGGCTTTGATTCGATGGAGTGCCGAAATCAATGACGAATTCAATCCTGAAGATCCCAAAGCTACCACCAGAAAGGAATTTATTGTCCTTATAATTCTCAAAAAGCCCCTTTAATAAAAACAAGAAAAAATAAATAATAAATAGACTGATGAATTTGAAATATAACATGAAGTAGAATAAAAATTAACAAGAAATCACAAAAAATAGAGGTCCCTTACATAGCGAGAAATAAAGGGAAAGAGAGAGAGAGAGAGAGAGAGAGAGAGAGAGAGAGAGAGAGAGAGAGAAATCTTTATTATTTCGTCCTCGCTTCTATCTTTGAGGACAGAATCACGTCAAAGGAACAAAGTCATAGAGATGATTAAAGAAGAAAAGGAGAGCAGTAGTAAAAAAAGAGTAGAATTTACAGAGCGAGAGAGAGAGGGGGGAAGAGAGAGAGAGAGACAAAGAAATATAGACTGAAAAGTATGGACATAAATCTGAATGTATATAAATATGAGTGGAAGGGCGGTGAGCTAAACACAGAGAACAGTTGGAGTTTTATTCACTGACGTTTCGTCCTTACCAGGACATTCTCAAAGTACACAAAACTCCAACTGTTCTCTGTGTATAGCTCATCTCCCTTCCACTCATTTGTCTTTCATACTTCAAGATGTATATACACACACACACATATATATATATATATATATATATATATATATATATATATATATATATATATATATATATATATATATGTGTGTGTGTGTGTGTGTGTGTGTGTGTGTGTGTGTGTGTGTGTGTGTGTGTGTGTGTGTGTGTGTGTGTGTGTGTGTGTGTGTGTGTGTGTGTGTGTGTGTGTGTGTGTGTGTGTGTGTGTGTGTGTGTGTGTGTGTGTGTGTGTGTGTGTGTGTGTGTGTGTGTGTAATAAAAACCACTTGGAAAATAAAATGAAATGTGACAGAACGTTTTAGTCTATTCAAGACATTTTCAATGTACAGAGTAAGGTGCCGTCTGTACCTTGAAAATGTCTTGAATAGACGAAAACGTTCGGTCACCTTTCATTTTATTTTCCAAGTGGTTTTATTAAACATCTTGTGAATCACGTGTTTTTGTGATTTATTCGCATATATGTATATATATATATATATATATATATATATATATATATATATATATATACACACACACACACACACACACACACACACACACACACACACACACACACACATATATATATATATATATATATATTATATATATATATATATATACATGCATATCTTGCCTAAGACGTCGACAACAAGCCAGAGAGTTAACAAATTAAAACTGAGGAAGCGAAGATATGTATGAACCATCATATGAAATCAAAACCTCATAAAAAGAGCCTACTAGAACTGTTGACTTGGATATCCAGTTCTTATTTTTAATTATCTATTATCATTATCATTATGGTTTTAAGTGTTTCCTAAAATCTATTAAGTTATAATAGTGTTAAAGAGAATATTAGAAGGATATTTCTATTTGAAGAATAGTTCATTACTTGGTTGACTTACTGATTCGTTTGATCATTTATCTATTTATTTGTTTGTTTATTTATTCATTTATATTTGTTTATTTTATTTATGTATTTGTATTATTCACCTATCATTTTGTTTATCTGTTTATAAATGTATTATTTATTCAATTACATACTTATCTAAGTTTCTCTATTCATTTATTTATCTATTCACTCTTATATACGTTGATTTATTTATCTATTTATTTATATGTTATTCAATTATTTATTTATTAATTTATTTATTTTTTATTCATATTATTAGTTATTCATTTATCTATTCATCTATTCTTATCTATTCTTTTATTTATTCATTTAGATAGAATACACAAAGCATTGATAGTTAACTAAAGAACTTTTATAGAAGCGAATGGTGCGAAAATAAACATACAAAAATAAAAAATAGAATGAACAAATTAATATACAAATAGATTGATACATAAGTAAGTAAATAGATAATTAACCAAAATTCAGTGTGCTGTTGATATGCTTTAGAGTTACATAAGATA
>NW_027467723.1:663477-665977 GCF_046742065.1 Oratosquilla oratoria
AAGTGAAGAAGAAAGAAGAAAAAAAAAGAGAAAAGATGATAATGAAGTGAAGAAGAAAGAAGAAAAATATAGAAAAAAGAGAAAAGATGACAATGAAGTGAAGAAGAAAGAAGAAAAATATAGAAAAAAGAGAAAAGATGATAATGAAGTGAAGAAGAAAGAAGAAAGAGAAAAAAGAGAAAATATAAGAGGAAAGATATCTGGAGAATAAAGATTGAGTAGGAAGGAGGATAAGATAATGAGCTATATAATTTATGAATCACTAAACAGATTAAAAAGTATGTTAACTTATTGCATATTTTCATATTTACTTACATTATGATAACATAAACTCCATTATGATACGCTACACATTTATTACAATATTTTGTCTTAGTTTGAAATTCATGGAGGAAAAGAAATATACACGTGGCTTCATATGATATGGAAGTAATGTTGAATTTTACCCCCATTTTCATTATCATCGTTATGATTGCTCCTTTCAAAATCTAATCATAATTTCTTTGTTATAATCTGTTCATACTAGCGGTCTCAATCGCCACGGTTTCAACCACAGCGGTTCAATTACAATGTAAGTCAATGGAAGCTTTCACACACAACCATGCAGTTTTTCCTTAACTCTGTGGTACCATTGCGGTTTCCACACGGCTCAAACCGCCAGTGTGAACAGAGCCTAATGCTTAGGATGACTGAAATCACACTTGATACTGCTTCTTTGACCAGACACTATATGAGTGAAGTTAGACCCTAAATATGGTTGATGATTTAGCTTAACGTCATGAAATCCCCCAATCAGGGGGCTAGAACAATGTCCCTTACAGAGGACTTTGTAACGAGAAATTTAACGAACCATGCCTTTGGTCCAACTCCCTGGTGGCAGTATTCGAACTGCTTTCACCTCGACCTCCTCCGCAAGTAGCGACGCTCTTACTCACTCATACCCAAAATATGATTAAAATGAATATACAAATCCCTCTCGTATCAGAACTTCGCCATTATTCGAACATTGTTTATGTGTATTATTATATACAAATTTTATTATTTCAAAATAGATGTTTAGCATTGGAATGGCGAAATGGAGACACTACCCATCTCCGAAGACCGTGTATTCGAGTACACACACGCGCGCACACACACACACACACACACACACACACACACACACACACACACACACACACACACACACACACACACACACACACACACACACACACACACACACACACACACGACTTGACGGCGCAATGGTAGCTTTCGCGGCCGCCACTACGGCGGTCCGAATTCGAATTCCGCTCAGGGCTCAAATAATTTCAGTATCATTGCGCTGCGAGTCGTTACTTCAACTCTCGTAGGCGTGGAGTTGGGTGCGTGTGTGCGTGTAAGGTCAAAGCTTTACCCATAGATCGGTCATATATGAGATCTGAGCTCTCTTCCGGGAGGTAAATAGCTGTCGATCACGAGTCCAACACGTGGTTCAAGACCATGGTGAATCACACACACACACACACACACACACACACACACACACACACACACACACACACACACACACACACACACATACACACATTATGTTCACATTTATCTTCTCATATTATTTCCCTTTCATGTATATATTTCAACTGTTTATACTTGCAAATGTCCGTATCATATATTAAATGAATAAATATTATTCTGTATAGCTATGAAAGGAATCCAACAGTGACTGTGACGCGTCCATTCGCATTCTCTCATCGACAGTCATCCAAACACGAAACATTATGGAATCGCTCGCTTCTCTTTGGAAACTGCGGAAGCGTTATTATACTCTGCCCAAATGAAGTTGTCCTTTTTTTCCCTTTTCTTTCCGTAAAACTCCTGAATAATTCGTCCATAACTCTCCGGCTATCTTTGAGCTTATGGCCTTTGATCGCTTCCTCCTTTTTCTTCTTCTTCTTCTTCTTCTTCTTCTTCTTCTTCTTCTTCTTGTCAGTCTCTACATCTGGGAGATGGGGAGGCAAAATCGTTCATTCTCTTGATTTAATATCATTACTTTTATTTATTATTATTATTTCTAATCCTCTGACGTTGGAAATGACCACGGGTTCACTTGTATAGCAAAGATAATCTGATATTTTTGGGACTGTATATATATTTTTTTGGTATTTACTCGTCCTGCTATGTGGCTTTTTCTCAAAACTTGGGGATTTAAGCCTAACTGACATCACAAATTACTCATTGGTAGTATTTACTATTTGGAACATGGCACAGTTCATATAGGGAATATTAATCAAAACACCGGGGCAATGGAATAGAATGAAATAAACAAATAAACAAATGAATGAATAAATATATGAGCATATAGATGAATGAATAAATAACTAAATAAAAAAGAAGACAAATGAATGAATATATCAATGAATAAATTAATCAATAGATAAATAAGTAAATAAATAAAAGAAATAGTAAATGAATAAATAAATAGTAAATAAACATATGGATAATTAAATAAATAGAT
>NW_027467723.1:683477-685977 GCF_046742065.1 Oratosquilla oratoria
GGCGAGAAGAAAGGGACGGGGATTGGGACTAGGCATCCTTCTCCTTGTAGCCCCACAGGGGAAATTCAAAAAAAAAACAAAAAAAAAAAAAAAAAAAAAAAAAAAAAAAAAAAAAGGCATAAGAGGGGCTGGAAAGCCTCGGACCAGCACCCTAAGGTTTGGGTCTTTTAATGTGCGTGGATGTGGTACAGATGAGAGTAAAAGGGAAGAGATAGGTAGTATGTTTGTGAGAAGAAAGATGGATGTGTTGGCTTTGAGTGAAACTAAGTTGAAAGGGAAGGGTGAGTGTAAGTTTGGGAGTGTAAGTGGGAGGTTATCAGGAGTGAAGAGAGGGCGAGGGAGGGAAGGGGTGGCCATTCTAGTAAGTGAAGAGATAGGTAAACGGGTAGTGGAGTGGAAGGAGGTTTCCGCAAGGATAATGTGGATGAAGGTGAAACTGGGGAAGGAGATGTGGGTCTTTGTAAGTGCATATGGGCCTGGCAGTGAGAAGAGTGTAGAAGAAAGGGAGGCCTTTTGGATAGATCTAAATGAGTGCATAGAGGATTTGGGAAGAAATGTCAATATGATAGTACTGCGAGACCTTAATGCTAGGGTGGGAAATGGTCCAATCGATGGAGTGGTTGGGAAATGTGAAGTTCCAGGAAAGAATCGTAGTGGAGAGTTGATGGTGGAAATGTGTCTAGAAAGAGAGTTGATGATAGCAAATACAGTGTTTCGGAAGAAAGTCAAGCATAAGTACACATGGGAGAGGGTGGTGGAGGGAAGGGTGGTAGATAGAGCGCTAATGGATTATGTAGTGGTAAATAGGATTATGATAGGAAGAGTTAAGGATGTACATGTGCTAAGGGGAGAGGGTGGGGGAATATCAGATCATTTTTTGGTGGAAGGTAAGTTGAAAGTGGAGGATAGATGGAGGAAGAGGAAAGGGACAAAAGGTAGGAAGGTTCTTAGAGTGAACTCTTTGAATGAGAAGGAAAAGGAGAAGGAGTACGGAAAGAAGCTGAAGGAGGAGTGGGAGGGAGTAAAGGGTAGAGTAGAGCTGGGTGTGGAGGAGGAATGGGGATGGTTTAAGGAGGGAGTCATAAAGTGTGCAAGGATGGTGTGTGGAACAAGAAGGACAGGGGGAAATAGAAGAAAGGGTAGTGAATGGTGGGATGAGGAAACAAAGAAGGTTGTAGAAGAGAAGAAGCGAGCTTTCACAGATTGGTTACAAAATAGGACGAGGGAGTCATATGAGACGTACAAAGAAAAGAAAAGAGAAGTAAAGCAAAATGTAAAGGTTGCACAGAGGAGAGCAGATGTGAATTGGGGTAAGAGTTTGACAGAAAATTTTGAAAGTAATAAAAAGATGTTTTGGAAAGAAATTAAGAGAGGAAGAGGCGAATCAAGTAGAGAAGAAAAGGTAAAAGGTGCAGATGGAGAGATGATAATGGAAGAGAAGGCAGTAAGGGGAAGATGGGCAGAATATTTTAGGGAGTTGCTTAATGTGAAGGAGGATAGGGAAGGAAAGATTGCTGCAATGGGAAGTGCGAAGAAAATGACAGTGATGAATGAGGAGAATGGATGAGAAATAAGGAAGGATGAGGTGAAGGCAGTTGTTAAGATGATGAGAGCAGGTAAGGCACCTGGTCTGGATGGATGCCATGCGGAATGTCTGAAAAAGGGAGGTATAGTGATGGTGGACGGGTTGGTGAGGTTATTTAATGTTTGTTGGAGAGAGGGTAGAGTGCCGGAGGACTGGAGGAGTACCTGTATAGTTCCTCTTTACAAGGGAAAAGGGGACAAGTGTGAATGTAGTAGTTTCAGAGGGATTAGCTTGTTGAGTGTAGTTGGGAAGGCTTATGGGAGGATCTTGGTTGAGAGGATTAGGAGAGGAACAGAAGGAGTAATTAGTGAGGAACAGTGTGGATTTAGGACGGGTAGAGGTTGTGTAGATCAGATCTTTGTGGTAAGACAGATATGTGAGAAAGCTGTAGGAAAGGGGAAGGATGTTTTTTTGGGCTTTTATGGATCTGGAAAAGGCTTATGATAGGGCAGACAGAAAGGCACTGTGGGAGGTTATGCGGATATACGGGATAGGAGGAAAGCTTCTGGGAGCTGTCAAGAGTTTTTATGAGTATAGTAGAGCTTGTGTCAGGATTGGAAATGGAGAGAGTGAGTGGTTTGAGCTAAATGTGGGACTTCGTCAAGGATTCGTTATGTCACCCTGGCTGTTCAACTTATACATGGATGGGGGTGGTGCGAGAGGTAAATGCAAGGGTAGTGGGCAAGGGATTGGAGATGGTTAAAGAAAATGGAGAAAAGTAGGAGGTGAGCCAGTTGTTGTTTGCGGACGACATTGCGCTTGTGGCAGGATCGGAGGAGGGATTGAGGAAGTTGGTGGCATAGTTTGGGAGAGTATGTGATAGAAGAAAGCTAAAGATAAATGTGGGTAAAAATAAGGTGATGAGATGTACAAGGGGTGAAAGTGGCAGTAGACTGGAAGTGAGCATTAAGGGAG
>NW_027467723.1:693477-705977 GCF_046742065.1 Oratosquilla oratoria
GTGATGAAGGACAAGGAGAGGTAAAGGTTGGTTGATGGTTGTGTGACGTAGGAGAGGAGGGAGGGGAGGGGGAGGTGGGAGGTGAGGGAAGAGGGGAGGTGGTGGGAAGGGGAGGAAGGATGGGTGTAATTGGGTTGATGTTGCGAATCCTGGCGACATGTCAACTGCCAAATGAATTGCCCAAACATGCGAGATTTATATAAAAAAAAAAAAAAAAATCCCCTTTCTGTCAAAATAAAAACACATGTTCAGTACTCAACCGGGCTGGAAATGTCGCTAAAAAAAATCTTTCCCAGGCTTGCTTCTTATCTTAGTAATATATATATATATATTTTTTTTATCTAACCACCCTATACATTTATTATTCGGCCTCGGTCGGATTAGTACGTAATCTCTCTCCGTACCCAGATAAGAACATAAGAATGAAGGAGACTGCAAGAGACCTTAAGGTCTACATTAGGCAATTCCATGTCCATTACTATCTATCATCCCCATCTATAAAGTTATCTAATATTCTCAACAACAAATAGTTTCAGTGCTTACTACATGGTTACTAAGTCAATTCCATTCGTTAACCAGTCTATTGGTAAAACAGGTCTTGCCTAACCTCTTCTTAAGTGGTATTGACATGTGTAAGCAACCCTCTTGGGAAATATAACGCCTTATATAATCATTATTACTGCCGCCTGGTGATATAATCAAAGTGAAAGAAACTCCATCTCTACACTAGATTAGCCTACACCATATTTCTTGCGGGAGATGTTGCTTTGATGCCCATTCTAAATTTGAGAGAAATATATAATTAGGAAATGGACTTGGAAGCTTGTAGCTGGGCCGAGGTTCCTTTCTAGTCTGGCGCGAGATGTCTGCATTTGTCCGTGGCGCTGTTTTTGGTTCCAATTATGCTGATGTACTTGCAGACCAACTCATGTTTCAGTTGCAGAAGTTAACAATGACCAGGTAAGGCTAAAGCTGAAGACGAAGGAAGCCAGAGGTTGTGTGCTGGTGGTGGTTGTGGTAGTGGCTGAGGTGGTTCTGGTGGTTGTGGTTGGTGTGGTTCTGTTGGTAGTGACTATGGTTGTGGTTGGGGTTGTGGTATTGATAGTGGTATTTATGGTTGTGTTTGTGGTTGTGGTTGAAGTGGCTGAAGTGGTTTAGGTGGTTGTGGTTGGTGTTGTAGTTGTGTTAGTAGTGGCTGTGGTTGTGGTTGAGGCTGTGGAAGTGATATTGGTTGTGATTGTAGTGTTTGTGGTTGTAACAGTTGTGGTTGATGCTGTGGTTGTGTTAGTAATGGCTGTGGTTGTGGTTGAGGTTGTGGTAGTGATAGTGATAGTGATAGTGATAGTGATAGTGATAGTGATAGTGATAGTGATAGTGATAGTGATAGTGATAGTGATAGTGATAGTGATAGTGATAGTGATAGTGATAGTGGTAGTGGTAGTGGTAGTTGTGGTTGTGGTTGTGGTTGTGGTTGTGGTTGTGGTTGTGGTTGTGGTTGTGGTTGTGGTTGTGGTTGTGACAGTGATGCTTAAGGTTAATGTGACGGTGACGGTGACGGTGACGGTGACGGTGACGGTGACGGTGACGGTGACGGTGACGGTGACGGTGACGGTGACGGTGACGGTGACGGTGACGGTGACGGTGACGGTGACGGTGACGGTGACGGTGACGGTGACGGTGACGGTGATGATGATAGTAACAGTGATGAAGGTGACAAGACGGTATACACGAGTTTTTAATATTCACGACTTGTGGAGTGGTAACAGTAACAGCGATGGTAGTAACGGTGAAAATAAAATTTTGACTAATGATAAAGGAAGCTCGCTGGCCGTTCAGATTAGGGCGTCGTTACTTGCGGCGAAAGTCGAGGGGATGGTGGTTCGAACCCAGCCACTAGTGAAGTTCTTTAGTTTCACGTTACAGTCATATATTATAATGATGGTGATGATAATACAGTGACATTGTTCACAATAATGGTAGATGGCAGTGATGGTGTGAGAATAAGTAAGGACGAATATAAGGCTGGTCATGGGAATGTTTATGGATATAGATGAAAATGATGACTGCGACACACAGATGTCCCTTGCTGTTACCATGCTGGTCTTGATTATAGTCATCGTGACTACTTGGTGGTAATTTAGGTAATTAGGGTAATTAAAGAAAACAATAAGCTTAACGACCATCACAGTAAAAGTTTCAGAAGTTTAGGGAAAGTCGTCGCGTTAACTTCAGTCTGTAATTACGGACCTGATCTGATTGACCCTTCAGAAATATTTCAGAATCTTAAATGAACAAACAAACAAACAATTAAATAAATAAATAAATATATAAGTAAATAGATAAATAAATGAATTAATAAATAAATAGATAAGTAAACGAATAAGTAAATGGATAAACAAATGAATATATATAAATGAATAGCTGAATGAATAAATAATCAAATAAAGGAATGAACAAATAAAAGAAAATAGATAGATAAATAAATAAATTAATAAATATATAAGTAAATAAATAAATGAATAGATGAATGAAATGAATGAATAAACAAATATATTAAATAGATAGATAAATGAATAAAGAAACAAATAAAAAGTAGATCAATAAATAAATAGATAGATAAATAAATAAATAAAATAATTAAATAAATAAATAAATAAGGAAAAAATAAATAAGTAAATAAATAAACAAATTAATAAATCAACTAATAAATAAATAGATAAATGAATATATAAGTAAACCAAGCGACGCTCTTTACACATTTTGTTCTGACTAAACCATGAGTTCTTGTTTCGGATGGAGTATTCATATTTTAGTGGGCGTGTACAAAAAATTTATGCTTATAATATTATAAAATGTATTGTAATCGTAACATGTAAAGATGTATAGATGTAACTATACAGAACCATTCTAGCGAGTTTCTGCTAATGGAATTGTAATTCTCGCGCGATTAAGCGTAGCCACGTAGTGTTGTTCCTGTTTTGGTTAAGGGCACACGCTCGTGCCATACTTATGTACAAATAATAATAGATTCATCGTGCTAAACTTTAACCCACCATTACAAATATGGTGGCGTTGGATAAAAAATTCATTTTGTGTGACAATTCAGTGAAATTGCCTAAAAGTAGTGTACTAGTAAACTATTGGTTTTTGCGAGTGTTTCGGCACGTATGTTTTTTTTTCTTTTCTCTCTTACTCATTTTTACAATGAATTATGCAAACGCTGCATGAGATAGCAATTAGTGACTCTTACGGAAGTCCAAAAAGTGAAATTATGGATTACCTCGTATTATTCTGTTGACATCGACTCCAGCCGTTTTTGCCTCCGATTTTTGAGCTCGTCTCTTCGCCACTAGCTGCCTTGGCGGCGCCCCCAGTTTATCATCTTCGGTGTGCTACGAGATTCCTCAACGTATTGCTGCAGTTTTTCCAGCTAAAGCTGAATTGTGCACGTGAATTTTGTCAGATGAGTATTGAATTCCGAGTCCATGTGGGATTCATTAATTGGCGTGTTGTTGCCTGTCCCCCATATTGTATATATGTATATTACCATCATTGTATATTATGGTCACTCATTTATGTTATCACGTTTTTATCAGTCCTCGTATACTAAGAGAGACTAATTTCACTTAATCAATATTGCCCTTTTTAAAAAATTTCCTATATTCCATGCTTTTGTAAGTGCGTGTGGGCTAGGATCACGTGCGTACCTGTTGATAGTCAGCTTATCCCTGTGTGGATGAGAGCCATACTGTATTCAGTGATCTCGTATCCTACCTTCCAAAGGTATTCCTTCAAGACACAAATATTCCTCTTCAAGCAAACGACGCCAGCATTTATTTGTGTTTGATCATTGTTCTAAATGTGAGAATTTTCTAATTTTATATGCATGTTGCTCAGAAGCTGTCAAACCATACATGCCTCTATAACTGTCAGTGATCATCTCAATATGTCTAATGATTTTTTTTTTTCATAGTAACACAATAGCTGCCTCAGCTATAGCTCATCCCACTATCACCATATTACACCAGGACCCCTCTGTTGTAAAAATTTCGGGTGAAGATCCTAATTATTCAGCATCTGCATTTATTCAACAATGTGATGATATTATCATCAACACTAATGTCATTATAGGGTCCAACAAAATATCTTTTGTTCTATCTCAACTTGCTCCCAACTCACTAGCCTCTGAGATGATATCAGCTTCATGCGTCTAATCTAAAGCTTTAAACTATGATTACGCCACCTTCAAGACATCTTTTAAAATTATTTGATGCAAACCTAATAGACGATAATTTTCTCTGGTGCTACAGGTTGACTAACGTACTCTCTTCCTCTATGGGCATTGGAAATTTTATGTGTGCTCAGGCTAGAGCTAATACGGTGGCCTCTGAAACATTAGATTCTTTGATACGTTCACGGTGGACAGATAAGAATTCCATCACTCTAGATAGACTCCGACTTGTTTTGGAGTATCTCTTCTACATTTTGTTTCTTGCTCCTTATGAACGAAGGATTACTTCTTCTCTTAGTTATCAGACACATGAGTCTTTACTAACATTTGCAACAAAGCTTTCTATAAAGTTAAAATAATTGCCTCATGGTACCTTGCTAGCTTCTGCACTTCTTCGTCATTCACCGCCTCTTCTGTCTTCGACACCTACACAGCACACTCCTTCACCACCTCCTCTGTCTTCGACACCTACGTAGAGCTCTCTTTCACCTCCATCTGTATCTACCGTACTTATATGCACGTACTGTAATAAAGTACTGTAGGCCATTCTAGTGTTTTATGTTTCCTTCGTAAGCGTCATGAGCGAAAGTCTAAGCAGACTCCTGTACATCAATGTTTTACTAATTCCTCTTCTAGCATCACACATGACTTCAAGAATGTCATTTCATCCTCAATATAGTTGCTGTCATGTTCATGGACTGTGTAGCAATTCTTCTGATCAGTGTTCTAATATTTTGAAGCTTAGAGCAGAAAATAGTTCAATCCCCAAATAAACTCAGTCCCATTTTCACAAGCGCCAGTATCAAAATCCCAAAGACTATCAGTGACCGGTCCAAGATTTCCCTTTAGTGGCTGCTGTCTCTTCCCAACTCTTTACCTTTCAATGTTATGTGGACCAAATACCTATCTCTGTAACAGTAGACACTGGGGCAGAAAAAAGTTTTATGGGCAACAAGACATATTCTGTTCTTAAGGATTAGTACAATATACCATTGTTACCTTCTTGTAGTGTTTTGCAAGCTGTACAAGGCTCTCCCTTGTCTATTCTTGGATCGATTTGCACTACCTTAAGGTTTTTTTCCCGTGCTGAAGTGTTTCATGTTGACCATGTGGTGGTTTCTTATTTCATACTTCAGTGTGATTATCTCTTAGGCTTTGGTACTTTAAGAACTTATGCCATAGATATATTTCCTTGGTGTCGTATGGTTACTTTCGACAACAATGTCATTTCTGCAATAGACAGGCTCACCTTCTGTGCATGGTCTGACCAGGTAGTCATCTTCCAAGGGTTCAAAACTTTTAGGCCCACCAGTACTTTCTTGTGCTGCTGTTGTAGTAGGCGAGCACTATATTGGACCTTCTAATGCAGTTCGAGTCTCGGTGCGCATGTCAGAGATTATTGGTTTTAACGTCTTATCTCAACCTGACTCTGTTCGTGTTAGACATCTTGCATTAGAGGGTACTCTTTCCACTGTTCGTGAGGACCATGTTACCACGGCCCTGATGACCAATGTTACTGGTGCTCCCATCACACTCTCTTCTGGTATTCATTTAGGTTCTTTTGATGTCGCTGATGATAAGACTATTCAGGATTCACCTCTTATCATAGCAGCTTCTATTCAATCGTCTACACATACAAATGACACAGCTCATTTAGCCTCTCAGCATGCGACATATGTAGGTAACATTGATTTTCCTGAGGTAAGAGACGTCTCTTTGAATTGTTATTGACCCATCGTCAAGCTTTGGTCTTACCTGGGGAACGACTGGGAGTTACGAGTCGTGTTGTCCGTGGTGCGTCCAGTCTATGTACGGATCAATCCCTCCTGTGGATTATAGGCGTGTCAACGATGTCACACTTCCAGATCACTACCCTTTGTCTGTGGTGAGTGATCTTCTTCAGTCCATAGAATTAGGTAACACAGTGTTTACCACCTTGGACATAAATGCTAGTTTTTGGCAGATTCCTTTGGAGGAAAAGTCTTATAAGAACACGGCTTTCTCCACTCCATCAGGTCATTATGAATGACTCGGTTGCCCCATGGGTTTACGGAATGCTCCTTTAACATACCATCGTCTTATTAACTCCATTTTTCATGGAGTAGTGGGTAATGGACTTTTTGTGTATCTGGATGGCTTGATTCTAGCCTCCAAGGATGAGGAAAGTCACTTCCATAAGTTGTCATTAGTGTTGCAACGTTTTGCAAGTCCAGCATCCAATTCTTAGGTCATATAGTAGACAAAGATGTCATTCATACTACAGATGACAAGATCAAAACTGTTAGAAACTTTCCTACACCTAAGACAGTTGACCAATTACGTTCTTTCCTTGGATTGCCAGGATACTATCGTGCTTTTGTAAAAGGCTTTGCTGCCATTGCATCACCTCTTACTCGTCTCCTCACAAAGGATGTTTCCTTCCAGTGGTATGATGCTCATCAGAAAAGTTTTAACTCCTTGAAGCAGGCACTTACTCAGGCGCCTATGTTGGCACTCCCAAATTACAGTCTTTCTTTTACCATTTGCACTGATGCTTCTGGTTTGGGTATTGGAGCTGTCATAATGCAGTATGTAGATGGTCGCCTTCCACATGTCACTACATATGCTAGCAGCAAACTCGATCATACTTATTCTCGCTACTCTGTTACACATCTGGAAGCTTTAGCATTGGTGTGGGCTTTAAAACATTTTCGTGATATCATCTTTGGTTATCCTATCACAGTTTACACAGACCACAATGCTGTCACAACACTTTTTAAGGGCAAAAATCTTTCAGGACGCCTAGCCAGTCATTAAGCATATTCCGGGACGTACAAACAATGTTGCTGATGCACTTTCACGAAATGTACCCATAGCTGCTGTTGCAATAATTCACAACTTTTCCCTGCGTGATTTTTCCAAAGCCCAACGTGAGGGCCCTGTTTGGTCTGCTGTTATTTACGCCTTAGAATCTGGCGATGATGCTACCTTGCCAAAATTGCCTGTACCTCTGTCTCACTTCTCCTTGCAAGACAGTATTCCTACTCATAATGTGGCATGGTTAGTGATCCCTGAGTACCTAGTCCCTGTTGTTTTATCTCTTCCTCATGATTCGCCTCATGCTGGTCACCTAGGTCGTGATAAAACTCTGGCTATGGCTCGTAAGAAAAATTATTGGCCTGGAATGCATTTAGGCATTGCCACCCATGTAACCCAGTGTAATTCTTGTGCTAAGAACAAAGGTTCTTCTCACATTTTTCCTATTCTTGAGTATCCTACTCCTTCTCGCCCCTTCGACACTGTCTTCATTGATCTCTTGAAAATTGCCACGTAGCATTCAAGGCTCAATGTACATTCTTGGATGTGTTGATCATGCTCTAGTTTCCCATGTTTTCTGTCCTTACACTACTCCTTCAGTGTTGCTTAGCGACAATGGGACTGAGTTTAAGAATGAGGTCATTGCCAACATTTGCAAACAATACAACATCACCCACACTTTTGTAACTGCCCTCCTCTAACGATCTGGTGGGGCGAACAAATAGGAAAATACTTAACATTCGAAGACACGTTGCTAATGATCCGTAGGAAACTTGGGAAGACTGGTTACCCCATGTCAGTGCTTGCAGAGCACTATCAATGTACCAATGGGAAAGACACCTCATTACGTCATATATAATTCTGAGAAGAGGCTTTCGTATGATCAGTTGGATAGCCTTATTAGGCCTCTCTACAAATCTGAAGATTACAGCCAACTTCAGTGTCATATATTGCATACCATTTATGATCGTGTCAAAAGGAAGCTTCAGGAGTCTAGATCAAACATGATACAGAAACAACATACTAATGCTACACCTATTTCCATCGAAGTGGGTGATCATATATTTAAACAAATGCCTGAACGACAGTCTAAGCTAAACAACTAATTTACTGGTCCTTTTCTGATGACGCAGAGGCTTCATCCCAACAAATTCATGGTTTTTGACCCATCTCAGGGACTTAATGAGGTTCTGCATTCTGAAATGCTTAAGGAGACACAAATTCCCATACAACAAGGCCCGGTGTTCCCACTGTGTCACCCCTGTTCATCACTCGTATCATCTACGTTCAAAAGCTACATTGCCTTGATGGTCGAGTAAGACTATTGTGTACATATGTGTTGCTGTGCAACCTTTTCTCTTTGTAACTACTACCTATCAAAATTGTAAATTATGTAAATAACTATGTGCAGCCTCAGTTATGCTTGGCATAACCGATGGGTGTATGACCTATGTTTTCCAAGAGCTCTTCTGTAATTGTCAGCCAAATGTATGGTTATTGTATACTTTCTAAATTGTCCTATGTATTATGATATACCTCCTATGTATATTGTATCATGTCCCGGACGTCCGGCAATTTATGTCATACTTTTTTCTACTGGGGCCAGTATATGGTTGTATTTATTGTATATTATATGTATGTTCTATGTCTATTGCTGTATTTTACGTGCCCTCGTGTTTATCTGCTCCCTGCCATGAATGTTGTTTCCTCGATAAGGGCACCGAGTGATGGGGACCGAGCTATGTAGTGGTCGTGTACAAAATATATTATGTTTATAATATTATATAATGTATTACAATCGTAACACCATGCAAAGATGTATAGCTGTAACTATATAGAACCATTCTAGCTGGTTTCTGCTAATGGAATTATAATTCCCGCGCGATTAAGCGTACCCACGCAGTGTTGTTCCTGTTTTGGTTGAGGGCACACGCTCGTGCCATACTCATGTAAAAATGGTAATCGTATCATATTGTTAAAGTGTAATTAACCTACCATTACAAGAAGTAACTAGCGTTTCAATCCTTGGAGACATTATTACACCGATTAGGAGGTCATAGAACGTAGGGTAGTAGAATGTATATGTGTGTCATAAGATAATGCTACGTGGCTCTTAAATCCCATACGATATTTTATATAGAGGCTGGCCTTGCCTTAAAACAGGGTTTAAATGACGAATACTCGTGCTTTGTCTATTTCCTCCGTTTCCAAAACATAAACTCACAAAACAAAAGCCTCACAAAACATAGGCTTACACCCTTAATGAAAAAAAGACAAAAGCTCACAAGTCAAGCTTACGGTAATTTCTCAGATGGACGCTTTCCATTTGGGCACTCCATTTTATCGGTGGTACTAGATGAAAACTTCTCATTTGAACGCTTAAAAACATCGTGCTAAAAATGTCATTATTAATAATGTTTTATTATCATTACTATTTTGTATACTGCTGTTCAACTTATACATGGATGGGGTGGTGCGAGAGGTGAATGCAAGGGTAGTGGGTCAGGGATTGGAGATGGTAAAGGAAAATGGAGAAAAGTGGGAGGTGAGCCAGCTGTTGTTTGCGGACCACACTGCGCTTGTGGCAGGATCGGAGGAGGGATTGAGGAAGTTGGTGACAGAGTTTGGGAGAGTGTGTGATAGAAGAAAGCTGAAGATAAATGTGGGTAAAAGTGTAAGACGATGAGATGTACAAGGGGTGAAAGTGGCAGTAATCTGGAAGTGAGCATTAAGGGAGAGCAACTGGAGGAAGTGGATACATACATATACATACATATACCAAGGCTTTTTCCCCCTTCCAAGGGAGGTAGCCACAAAGGGAAAGGCATAAAAACACTCCCACCCATTTCATCCCTAGATACACTCCACACCCCTCCCACCCTCCCTCTCATCTGAGCACCTCCTGGATGACGGGTCATCCCTGCACCCTGCCCACCGCCCTGGGTCAGAAGCAGTGTCGCAAGACACAGTACATCCACAGCAAGGCCGCTTCATTTAATCGGCGACCCCCCCTCTCCGTTCCCCTCTGCATATAAGGCGAGGACGGGGAGAAATCCCTTCGGGCTGCGTCAAAATTTACTCACACATACTACCCCGGCCCCCCCCCCCCCGCCGAGTGCTCCTCATGGAGTGACAACATCATCCATATACAACCATACTCCACTCACCTCTGTCCTCCGTCCTCTCCCTTCCTTCCTCAACAGACATTCCCCTCTTCCCCAAAGCCCCCTTCACCCCATCCATCCACCTCATCCTAGGACGTCCCCTCATGTTCACTCCCTCCACATCTGCCTTCCATACCTCTTTTACTAGTCTTTCTTCACTCATTCTTTCCATGTGTCCAAACCATCCTAATATTCTTTCATCAACCCTATCTCCCAAATACTTTTTCACCCCTGTTCTCCTCCTCACCTCCTCATTTCTCACTCTATCCAGCCTAGTAACCCCCACCATACTTCTCAGACACCTCATCTCAAACACATTCAAACTCCTTCTCTCTTCTTCTCTTATATTCCACGTTTCTGCCCCATACAGTGCTGTTGGCACAATCACTCCTTCATACAGTCTCCTCTTCGCATCCATTACCAAATGTCTATTCCTCATTACACTCTTTAAACCACCAAGGCATTTATTCGCTTCTCTCAATCTACATTCTACCTCCACCTTCACTCCACCTTTTCCTGCTACACTTGCACCCAAGTATCTAAAACTATCCACTTCCTCCAGTCGCTCTCCCTTAATGTTCACTTCCAGTCTACTGCCGCTTTCACCCCTTGTACATCTCATCACCTTACTTTTACCCACATTTATCTTTAGCTTTCTTCTATCACATACTCTCCCAAACTCTGCCACCAGCTTCCTCAATCCCTCCTCTGACCCTGCCACAAGCGCAGTGTCGTCCGCAAACAACAGCTGGCTGACCTCCCACTTTTCTCCATTTTCTTTAACCATCTCCAATCCCTGACTCACTACCCTAGCATTCACCTCTCGCACCACCCCATCCATGTATAAGTTGAACAGCCAGGAAGTGGATAGTTTTAGATATTTGGGTGCAAATGTGGCAGGAAAGGGTGGAGTGAAGTTGGAGGTAGAATGTAGATTGAGAGAAGCGAGTAAATGCCTTGGTGGTTTAAAAAGTGTAATGAGGAATAGAAATTTGGGAATGGATCCTAAGAGGAGACTGTATGAAGGAGTGATTGTGCCAACAGCACTGTATGGAGCAGAAACATGGAACATAATAGAGGAAGAGAGAAGGAACTTGAATGTGTTTGAGATGAGGTGTCTGAGAAGTATGATGGGGGTTACTAGGCTTGATAGAGTGAGAAATGAGGAGGTGAGGAGGAGAACAGGGGTGGAAAGGGAGCTGGGAGATAGGGTGGATGAAAGAGTATTAGGATGGTTTGGACACATGGAAAGAATGAGTGAAGAAAGACTAGTAAAGGAGGTATGGAAGGCAGATGTGGAGGGAGTGAACATGAGGGGACGTCCTTGGTTGATATGGATGGATGGGGTGATGGGGGCTTTGGGGAAGAGGGGAATGTCTGTTGAGGAAGGACGGGAGAGGACAGAAGACAGGGGTGAATGGAGAATGGTTGTATATGGAAAATGTTGTGATGCATGAGGTGGAATGGACGGGGGAATGGGGGGTGAGGTAGTGTGTGTGAGCAAAACTTTTGACGCAGCCCGAAGGGATTTCTCCCCGTCCTCTCCTTTATATGGGGGGACGGAGAGGGGGGGTCGCCGATTTAATGAAGCGGCCTTGCTGTGGATGTGCTGTGTCCTGCGACACTGCTTCTAACCCAGGGCAGTGGACAAGGTGCAGGGATGACCCGTCATCTAGGAGGTGCTAAGATGGGAGGGAGGGTGGAGGGGTGTGGAGTGTTTTCAGGGATGGAATGGGTGGGAATGATTTTATGCCTTGTCCTTTTTGGCTACCTCCCTGGTAAGGGGGAAAAAGCCTTGGTATATGTATGTATGTATGTACTATTTTGTATCTCCACTAGTATTGCCATGATGAGATGTTGAGTGAATATGACCTAAAATGTCTCTTTCTCATACATATACACCATTAACAGGAGGAGGGGTGTTCGTGGGTGTTTTTGTGGAGGGGGGGGGCAAGAATTGTAAAGGGTGCAAGAATTTTTGTTGGGGGTGAACATAAATGGTGTCGAGAATTAGTAGCTGGGCATAGCTATATGGAGAACTACTTTAGCGCTGTGGACAACTGAATCAGATTGGAGTGAATCGTGATATCTCCAATCTCTAATTGTGATAAAACATGTGATAATATGTATATATGTTTGTATGATGATATGTATACATATTTATAATATATTTGTATGAAGTATTATAATTTAATGAAAAATATAAAGAAGTGAGCTTTCATCTTTTTTTTTTATCATTAGGGATATGAGGTTATGTCTTGTGTGCTTTTGTCTTCTGAGCTTATGACTTGTGAGATTTTGTCTTGCGA
>NW_027467723.1:713477-715977 GCF_046742065.1 Oratosquilla oratoria
ATAAGACGAAGACCGTACCATCACTGCACCATGACCCTACAAAATGGAACGTCGTGTAGGGTCATGGCGGCGTGATGGTACGGTCTTCGTCTTATAAAAATGAAGCCGCATAGGCGAGGGTTCGAATCCCAGAAAGTGAGTTTATCTCCAAATGCCATAATGACACACACATAATACTGTATATATATATATATATATATATATATATATATGTATATATATACATATATATATGTATATATATACATATATATATATGTATATATACATATATATATATATATGTATATATATATATATATATATATATAGACATATGAAAATCGATGAAGTATAGCACAGTGGTGAGGGAGCTGAATTATGATCAGAGATTCCTGGCACGCGACTCTCCTTCTAGAAATGGTGCCATCCAAGTGGCACTTCTTCAGAGACGGACACAATTTACGGGGTGACCAGTGTGACAAACTCAACAGGGAAGAGCCTAGGTGGTTCTTCATCACTTTGAGGTTTCCCAGGTTTGTTCTTTGTGTCCTTAGATCACTGGTGTCCTCACTTTGTGTTCTTCCTGTTGGAGTTGATTTGATGCCATTCTTCAACGTGGTGAAGTATGGAGGTTGTCATGTTGCAAAGGTTGAGAGGTCAGTCGTCTTGCCCTGGGTTCTCATGATTGAAGATTTTCTTTGCCCGCTTTTTCTTTTTCTTTCTTTCTTTCTTTCCTTCTTTCTTTCTTCCTTTTTTCTTCCTTTTTTTCTTTCTTTCTTTCTTTTTCTTTCTTTCTTTCTTTCTTTCTTTCTCCCCTTTCTTTCTTTCTTTCTTTCTTTTATTCTTTCTTTCTTTTTTATTTCTTTCTTTCTGCAATTGTCTTTATTTATTTTCTTCTTCTTTCCTTCTTTTTCGCTCTGTCTTTATTTCCTTTTCTTTCTTGTACGTTGGTGATGACGCCATTGGGTGCCTCCTGGTCTCGCATCCACTTAATACCGGGTTCGAATCCCACGCTTCTCTCCGATTCCCAGCAGGAACTGTTACCCGCCTTAACAGTCCCCAAAGCCCATAACAGGGTAAAGGTCACAGCTTCAGTCGTAGATACTCCGACGTCTCCTGACATAGGTCCTTCACCTTCTTCTTCCTCCTCCTCAGGAGTCTTGAAAACTTACGACGTCGAGGTTTTCTTGGAATCCAGGAGTACCTGACACCTTCTCATCTTCTCCATTAGGGTCCAAGACCTCAGGGTCTCCTTAATCTTTCGGAGAACCAAACCCATAAGGAACCTTTTTGATGAGTAAGAGTTCCTGAGGAACCGATATTGTAATGCGCGACGTTTGTCTTCCGTTCCTGCCGCCTTCCTATTGGCTGACCACTTCCTTTCTTTCTTTACCTTTCTCTTCCTATTTCACTCCATGCTTCCACCTTTTCTCATTCAGTCCTTCTTATTCCTTCTCTACTTCTTTATATTTATTTGCCACCTCTCCCCTTTCTTCCCGTTTTTATATATATATATATATATATATATATATATATATATATATATATCACTATAAAGTAATGTCGTAGCACATTGATTGGCTGACCACTTCCTTTCTTACATATATATATATACACATATGTATATATACATATATATATAAACATATATATATACATATGTATATATACATATATAGGCTTTGTTGAAGTCTACAGCAGTAGTAGCATTGTTCAACTTGTAAGAAGTACTCTCGATATTTCGAATGAGAGAGCGGAGGTTGGAGGTCAGGGTATTGAAAGAATCTCCAAGGTACATGGTGTTTACTATAGACGTCTTTCGACCCAATCAGAGGTCATCTTTAGGAGTTACAATATAGACTGAAAACAGGAATGACATACGAGGTGTGGCGGGGGAGATTTTGTACCCGCGAAGAAACACTGGGACAGGAAGTCATATGAGGTGTGGCGGGGGAGATGTCGTGTGGCGGGGGAGATGTCGTGTCCGCATAGCTACCCACGGAGTGCCGACGGGTTCCCTGTAGGTTGCTGGTAGGGCTTCCTCATTGATGGGAGTGAAACTTCAGGCTGTAGCTGGATATTGATGGAGGGTTGATCCAGACGAATAAAAATTGATTCAGCCATCCTTAATCTCCTTCTGTCTTGTTCACGATACAGTATTGTTGTTTGTGTTTCTAGTTGTTGCCTGGTGAGGGAGTGTCCATGTGTATTACTAGTGTGACGGAGTATTGCCCCATCCTGCAAATGTGCCGTCATCCTTTTTGACAAGGTGGTAGTGGTTGAACCTATATACCGTGAATTGAGGCGACTGCAGTCACCAAAGTTGCAATGGAATTGGTATATAAGATTCACCTCTTGTAAAGGCCTTGTCTGTGGGAGGCAACTATTTTTCATGATGAGGCTTGATGTTCTTTTTGTTTTGTAAAAAAATGATGAGCTTCAGGATGGCATGGGGGTCTGTAGGGATGACATGTGTGCTGATGATCTTTCTTAAAGCCTTTTCGTCTTCTTTATATGC
>NW_027467723.1:725977-728477 GCF_046742065.1 Oratosquilla oratoria
CAAATACAGTGCATATCCAATTGTAATTCTATTTTCGTACACGTTCCCACTCACCTTCGTCTTCTCCAGTCCCTTACCTGACAACCTAATCCACCAACCCGCTCTTAACAACTCTTTCTCCACCCCTCCCAACCCCCTCGCCCGCCCACCACCACCAACCCCATCCTTAATCCACTCCGGTTCTAACCATAACCTCCTCCATTTTGGACCGTCACATATTCAATTTTCCTTCGAGACGTCTAGATTCCCAGCATGTTCCGATCGTTCGAGACACTGTTGACGCAGGCCGCTTCGAGAGCTTTTCCTCGAGGGCCTAATCAGAGGAGAGACGGACCCGGAGGTGCTTTGATACGTACGCAGAGACGGTTTCATGTTATATCATTGGATTCGACGACTTTGTAGATTTTGTGCTTCTGTTCTTCAGAAAGGTGCTACTGTTCTCCAAGCAGGTGTTATTTCTCTTCAAACAGGAGCGATTGTTCTTCAAATAGGTACGGCTATCGTCCAGACAGGTGCTACTGTTCTTTAAGCAGATGCTACTGTTCTCCAAACAGATGCTACTGTTCTTCAAACAGGTGTAACCGTTTTTCAAACAGGTACGGCTATTCTCCAGACAGGTGTTAGTGTTCTTCAAACAGGTACGGCTGTCCTCCAAACAGGTGGGACTGCTCTTCAAACAGGTGTGGCTGTTCTTTAGACAGGTGCGATTGTTCTTCAGATAGGTGTTACTTATCTCCAAAGAGATGCTACTGTCCTCCAAATAGGTGTTACTGGCCACTAGTCTCTAAATAACTGATGATGGTCTATAAACAGGTGTATCTTCTCCAAAAAATACGTTATTGCTCTTCATATGTGCTGTTGTACTCCAAGCAGTTGCGACTGTTCTCCAAATAGGTGCCACTGTCCTTTGAATAGGTACAACTGTTCTCCAAATAGGTGCTGCTGTATTTTAAACAGGTGTAACTTTTCTCCAAGCAGGTGCAACTGTTTTTCAAACAGTTGCGGCTGTTCTCCAAACAGGTGCAACTTTTCTCTGAAGTCGAAACAGGTGCCACTTTTCTCCAAATAGGTGCGACTGCTCTCCAAACAGGTGCTACTGTTCTCCAGACAGGTGTAATTGTTATCCAAGTATACAATTCTGTTCTCTAAACAATTTATATCATTTAGTTGCTGCATATGATCCTTTCTTAATGCATTGCCTATAATCCGAACGGTGTGGCTGGAGACAGGGATGATCCTTCACACACGAGAAAGTAAGATGAAAATGGCAATAAATGGGTTTTGGGTGGGTGTGGATGGGTGTTGGGTTTATTAAAGCTTTGACTGGGCCATCCCCTTATAAAGGGGAAATGCTTTCTTTATATATATGTCTTACCGTATTGCCTTTAATCCGAGGAACGGGGCGAAAGATAGGGATAACTCCTTTTCTACAAGGACCTAAGATGGAAAGAACGAATAGGTTTAGGGTATATGAGGGGTGGGTGTAAAGTGTGTGTATGCTTTGATTCGGCCACCCCCTTATATGAGGGAAAAAGACCTTTGGTAACACCTTCCGTACCGGGTGGCACGTTTACTCACATTCATATTCACTTGTGTGTGCTCTTCGTCTGTATTTAAGACAAACAAGTTGGCCTAGTATCGGCCATAGCAGAATACGAGTATACAAGGTGTCGTGATGGGGGAGGGTCTGTGGTTTACCAGCGGTTCTATCCTTGTAGACAATCTCATCGTGGTGGGATTAGTAGCCTCTAGTTAGAACACTAATTTCCATCACGGATTGTTTAAGTTGAATACCAGAGGGAGGAGGAGAGGAAAGGAGGAATGAAGGGGAGGGGGTGGGAAGGGGAGGAGGGAGGATGAGAGGAAGGGAGGAAGGGAATCATTATGCAAACAGCCATCCAACCAGGCAGAGACTCACCTCAAACACCCCTTGGTCCAACCCCTCAACCCCAACCCACCTTTCCCCCCAACCAATCTCCCACCAGCCGTGTGGAGGAACTCGATCCAAGTTAATTTGGTGGTTTGTTATCTGAAGAATCAATAACACCTGGAGTGCAACATTGGTTATTCTTTATTAAAGCCAAGGCACTCAATACCAATTTATAAACCTCGTGTACGAAGGGAACGAAGATCAATGGGAAAGGAACCATGTATAATGGTTGTTGCAGTCTACGAATATAGGGTGTCCCAAAGAAATACACTTTCTGTTTGAAATGTTTCGTAGCTTTATTAAATCTATTGGTCTATGGTGTTATCGGCTGTGCCTGGAAAACGGTTTTAGTTATCAGTTTGAAATTAAAGGAAAATTGAGTCTATTCCTCTTAGTCTAGTCTAGTCCCCCTGCGTGTTCGCAAAAGTTCAAATAGATTCAACAAAGCTACGAAACGTTTCAAAGAGTGAGCGCATTTTTAGGAGACCTGTATATACATGATATGTAAAAAAAAAAGAAAAAGAAAATAAGGCAGGTTTGATTAGCACTTATATCAACGAGTGTGTGTTT
>NW_027467723.1:750977-753477 GCF_046742065.1 Oratosquilla oratoria
TCTCTCTCTCTCTCTCTCTCTCTCTCATTCTCTCTCTCTCTCTCTCTCTCTCTCTCTCTCTCTCTCTCTCTCTCTCTCTCTCTCTCTCTCTCTCTCTCTCTCTCTCTCTCTCTCTCTCTCTCTCTCTCTTTCTCTCTCTTTCTCTCTTTTTAAGCAGAAGTCCTTGGTTACACCCTCTGGATGACCTATCTTTTATCTCAAAAAGTGACCTATTTTATCTTATTCATTTATTCATTTGTTTATTTTTTGAGAAGTCCTTACTTGTGTTTGACTTTTGGTAGGGTCTCTTGTTTGCTCACTCTCTTAATTTTTTCGTGTTGTCTTTCATCTCCTCAGAAATTACCTCCCCCTCCTCCTCCTCTTTCTTCTTATCTTCTTTCTCTTCCTCAACTACCAAAATCACCATCACAATTATCGGCTTTTTTCGAAAGTGCACACCTATCCGACAGAGCATTGAAAAATTAAGTATTAATTTTGTAAATTGTAATACATCACCGTAATATACGTTTTTCTTGGCGGAAATGAACAACAACGACAAAAATACTAAAGACACATACACTAACGAACGAAGCTACAATCACAGGGTGGGGACTCCTTGTTATTCTTCCAGTCCCGCTAAAAGCAAATACACTACCGAACGAAGCTGTGACCGTAGGATCTGGAATACGCTCTCAGTACTTCTGTCAGTGCCTCACACGGTACATATCGAGCCGAGATTCATGCATTTCTTAAAGCTATGCAACTCCTGTAGCCTACACCCCGCAGTCGGATCGAATGCGATACCAAAACCAGCCTTCAATATCCTAACGACGACGACAACGACAACGACGTATCTGATGACCTATAGAATTACAGGTATCGCATTACTAAATGCAGGTTAGGTTAGGTTAGATTAGGTTAGGTTAGGTTAGGTTAGAATAGACGTATTTATCATACTTTAATTTCTTCGACCTCTAGATCTATCAAAACAAAGATGACGTCTTAAGCAACCCCAGTGGCTATGTTTGTAAGCTGACCGCTTTCAGCAGCCTTATCTGTTATTGATTTCCGATAAAAAAACCGTATATTACGTGGATGTATTATAGTTTACAAAATTGATAATATTCTATTTTCTAATGCTATATCGCAGGTAGATGTCTACTTACAAAAATTCATCCAATTATCACCACCACAATTATACTACTACTATCACCATCATCACTATCACCACCGCCATCACCACCATCCCCACCATCACCACCATCACTACAACACCATCACCGTCAGAGCTACCACCATCACCAGCAACATCACCACCTCCACCACCACCACCATCACGACCACCACCATCACCACAACCACAGTTATCACCACCATCACTACCACTACCACCACCAATAAGCCTGTCCCTTCTATTTCTCCCATTAGCTGTATAAAATTGTCTGCCATTGACCAGAAGAAACTGTATAACATACATCACTCTGTTGAGGGAGCTGAGTTCCCCCTCCTTCCTCCCCTTCCCCCCTACCTTATTCACTCTCCTCCTCCTCCCCCTACACCTCCCCTCCACACTTCCCTCCACACTTCTCTCCTCCCCCTCTTCCTCCTCCTCCCCTCCTCCTTCACCTTCCTCCTATATTCTACCCTGTCTCCTCCCCCTCCATTCCCCTTTTCTTCCACTCACCCTCCCCAAATCATTCCCTCTTTCCCTCCGCACCTCTCGCCCTCCCCCTTCCCCTTCCTCTTTCCCCTTACCTTTTCACCCCCACTGGCTTCCCCCATCCATTTCCAACCACCCCTTCCCGTCCCCTCTCCTTCTCCTCTCCCCCTTCTCCCCAATAAGCGTTGCTACAGAGACGAACAAAACTACTTCCCGGAGATTAAGAAAAAAAGGTTACCATGGAAACATCGAAGTCAGTCTACCCACCATCCCAACAAAACTTTCTCCTTCGCAGAAGAAAGCGCGGAGAATCTGGTGCCGCAAGAACTTCGAGCGGCGCCTTCCCCCTCTGGCGTGGTTGCCGAAGTACAGTGGACTCCACATCGTGGGAGACATCGTTGCCGGATTCACTGTTAGTCTGATGATTATTCCTCAAGGTCTTGCCTACGGTCTTGTCGCTGGACTTCCTCCCATCGTAAGTCCACTTATACATGATTTTGATGATATGGAACATAAGCACATGGGAAAACACGAAATCCTAATCACTTTAACGTTTCGTTCAAAAGGGAACATACATACATACATATATATATACATATATATATATATATGTATATATATATGTATATATATACATATATATGTATATATATATATATGTGTGTATATATATACATATATATATATCAGATAATTTTTATGACCATCGCACAAGGATTCGAACCTGCGCTGTACATGACGACAAGAGGCCCGCCATGACTACTGCCTTAGACCGCTCGACCAACTGATACTTAAAATCGTACGAACTCAGAACACTTACTGGTTCTCGAGATTGAGAAGGTCACTACCTGCAACCCTATT
>NW_027467723.1:757135-762135 GCF_046742065.1 Oratosquilla oratoria
TCAGGAAATACAAATACAAAAGAGCTAGAAATGAATTGATTATTATCTTTTTGAAAATACTCAATCTGTGCGCCTCAGGTTACACAGCACACATTCAAACGATGATCCATTTCTTGTCAAATGCAACCTATCACAGCGTTGTCGATGGTTGCCAAGGCTTCTATAATTCGAACCTTCAGCTCATACACGTCTCTAGGAAGGGGAGGTACATGCCCCAAGGCTTTCAAATATCCCCAGAGGAAGAAGTCGCTTGGAGTGAGATCTGGAGACCTAGAGGACCATTACAGGAGCACGCGATCAGTTCAATCGGATTGTTCAATACACAACAGGTTTAACATAAGAAAATTTGATGCTTTTATTCTTTAAATGGTAGTAGTTTCATCTTGCTACCATTTGTAGTTCATGATACACAAGTCCTATTAGGTTTTTGCAGATAGACCCCTATAATCATATATATTTTGAAACCTTATAACCCAAGGTACTTGGATTACTATCTTTCATTTGTCTGTCAATTTGTTTGTTTCTTTTTTGTTTATTTTTTTGTGTTTGTTTGTTTGTTTGTTTGTTTGTTTGTTTGTTTGTTTGTTTGTTTGTTTGTTTGTTTGTTTGTTTGTTTGTTTGTTTGTTTGTTTGTTTGTTTGTTTGTTTGTTTGTTTGTTTGTTTGTTTGTTTGTTTGTTTGTTTGTTTGTTTGTTTGAATGTTCCCGAACTCCTCCTAGGGTTTTGCAGATAGATCCTCATAACTATATATATTCTGATACCCTATCACTTCAGGTACTTGGATAACTATGTTTCATTTAAAAAATACATTTTTGGTTAGGGTTAATGGTTAAAGTTAGGTGGGGTATGGTTAGATTAGGGATGATTCACGAACTCGCAGCAACGCGAGGGTAACTTGGCTAGTATATATATAGTATATAGTATATATATATATATATATATCATATATATATATGTATATATATATATATACATATATATATATATATATATATTTACGTGTATATATATACATATACATATATATATACGTATATATATAAATGTAAATATATATATATATATATATATGTATATATGTATATATATATTTGTGTGTGTGTGTGTGTGTGTGTGTGTGTGTGTGTGTGTGTGTGTGTGTGTGTGTGTGTTTGTGTGTGTGTGTGTGTGTGTGTGTGTGTGTGTGTGTGTGTGTGTGTGTGTGTGTGTGTGTGTGTGTGTGTGTGTGTGTGTGTGTTTGTGCGTGTGTATGTGTGTGTGTGTGTGTTTGTGCGTGTGTGTGTGTGTGTGTGCGTGTGTGTATGTGTGTGTGTGTGTGTGTATGTGTGTGTGTGTGTTTGTGTGTGTGTGTGTGCGTGCGTGTGTATTTGTGTGTGAACGATATAATATATAATATTACTTTGCTCCGTGAAAGATGCTACCAAGAGGGCTGTTTGTTTTTATGTAATCTTAATCCTTGCCCTAGGCCCCTGTTCTTATACACCATAAAGAAAATGGAATTACACTTCTTCACTTCAGACTTATCTCGTTGGCACATCCTATCTTGATTTTTTTTTTCTTTTTTTTTTTACTCTTCGGTCATGAGGTCAACATTGAAAAGAAAGAAGGTAAAATTTTCGATTTGTGAAGGCTCTTAACTGATAAAAGCACTTCCAAATGATATGACCATGAATCCTGACCCTTCCTCATGTTCTCCTTCAGGAAGGATGCTGTCGTGGACTTCGAAGATGGCCGAGATGACAGAAGGAACCTACGATCTCGGTCAGCTCTTCGGGAGGTCGAAAACTTCGTCAGGGTAAGGTTCAGTGGCTGCTGAGATGACCAAGCTTATTTGTTCAGCAAGTTATGTTAATCAACTCTCTTCGAATGCAATTAAATGACTTCAGGCTTGATCTCTTTGTTGTGATCATGGAATCAAGAAATTTTGTCTTTTTCATTTCCATGAGCTCAGGAGAAAAATCAAAATCTCTTGCGCGCTGGTGGCGTAATCGGATACATGCTAACCTCACATTTCCTTAGTCGTGGGTTCGAATCCTGCACTTCTCTTCGATTCCCAGTAGGGACTGTTACCTCCCCTAATTGTCCAAACGCATAATAGGGCTAATATGAATGCTTCGGTAGCTGCTACCCGCCTCCTGGTGTAGGCTCCTTATCTCCTTAATTCTCCTCTGTTTATACAGAACATCATGTTCTCATATGCCTTTTCCTTCATCTACCTTCTCTTCCCCTCCCAACCTCCACTTCTCATATTACTCCACAACCTCCTCCAACTCCCACTTTGTCTCCCTCGCCAACTCCCTCATCATCCCTCATATCTATCTCCTCTCTCCCACAGCCTCCCATCAACCACCTCTTCCATCATCTCCCCCTCCTTCAGATCATCCTTATGTACATAAGTTACATCACATCATTATCAAGGATACGAGCATACAATATCACTATCACTAAATTACTAAATTCTGCACTGACTAACAAGGGTAACATGATCAACTGACAAATAAAAAATCACTCATTTGGCTAATGTTCTGTGGAATAAAATTACTATTGGAAATGTTTAATGAAATGTATAAGTCACTGCCCTAGGACTAACGACTATCATACACATGATTTTGAGAACATTTTGTAAATACCTTTTCAACAGAAACGGAAACGGATCTTCTTGGTATATACAAAATGGTCGTAAATTTGAAAATAATATTTTCACTTGTGAGTTGATTGGTATTTATTAGAAAACTAGATGCATCAATCGGAAGCCTCCATTCGAAGAGGGACAATCTTTTGCTAAGGGCTACAAAGGATAAAGCCCTGAAATTATTACATGGCTGTAGGGTGTTCTATATGGTAGGGTTGCAACAGTACATATGTGTATATCTATATACATATATATTTGTATGTATATGTATGTATGTATATATATATATATTAAATAAATATATATATATATATATTATATATAAATATAAATATATATATATATATATATATATATATATTCATGTGTTTATACATGTATGTATTTTGCTGGTAACCACTAAGGAAATCGGAAGAAAACAGTAATTCCCAAGCGCTTTCGTGTAATTCACATCTTCAGGGGAATACAGAAAAAGTTGTGTTACAAAGAGGTTTAAAAGTAACAAGATTATACACTAGGAAAGGAACAGACACAGTACGAGATTTCTTTTTCATTGATGACTTTGTGTACCAAGACTTATTCTTATTTTCATATGTGACTTTTTGTGCTTTACCAGTTCCTTTCGTAGTGTAATATTTCGTGTCATCTTGTACTATGCCAGTTTCTTTCCTAGTGTCTAATCTTGTGACATCTCGTACTATGTCTGTTCCTTTCCTAAAGTATAATCTTGTTACTTTTAAACCTCTTTGTAACACAACTTTTTCTGTATTCCCCTGAAGATGTGAATTACACGAAAGCGCTTGGGAATTACTGTTTTCTGCCGATTTCCTTAGTGGTTACCAGCAAAATTTGTGGATCACGTGTTGTTTTTAGTGATCTTTCTACATGAATGTATGTATGTTTGTATATGCATATGTGCGTGTATCTGAGATTTATATTTAGAGACTGATTCATTTCATGTAACATTTAATCAGCTTTATATAAGAAGACAAAACATTTCCACAAATTGGATCTGGTAGGAGGATACTCGAACGTTATAACTGTCGGAACTGACAAGTTTATGTTCTTTAAGTCCCGGTTCTGACCAGTTCCCTTTTTCGGTGGCAGCCTGCTGACAGGGCTATAGCTCCATAGCTTATCTATCTTTTGTCTCAAGAGTCTTCTCTCTCTTTCTTTCTCTCTCCCCCCTCTCTCTCTTTCTCTCTCTCTCTCTCTCTCGCTCTCTCTCTCTCTCTCTTTATCTCTCTCTCTCTCTCTCTCTCTCTCTCTCTCTCTCTCTCTCTCTCTCTCTCTCTCCTCTCTCGTCTCTCTCTCTCTCTCACTCTCTCTCTCTCTCTCTCTCTCTCTCTCTCTCTCTCTCTCTCTCTCTCTCTCTCTCTCTCTCTCTCTCTCTCTCTCCTCTCTCTCTCTCTCTCTCTCTCTCTCTCTCTCTCTCTCTCTCTCTCTCTCTCTCTCTCTCCTCTCATCTCTCTCTCTCTCCTCTCTCTCTCTTCTCTCTCTTTCTCTCTTTTTAAGCAGAAGTCCTTGGTTACACCCTCTGGATGACCTATCTTTTATCTCAAAAAGTGACCTATTTTATCTTATTCATTTATTCATTTATTTATTTTTTGAGAAGTCCTTACTTGTGTTTGACTTTTGGTAGGTTCTCTTGTTTGCTCACTCTCTTAATTTTTTCGTGTTGTCTTTCATCTCCTCAGAAATTACCTCCCCCTCCTCCTCCTCTTTCTTCTTATCTTCTTTCTCTTCCTCAACTACCAAAATCACCATCATAATTATCGGCTTTTTTCGAAAGTGCACACCTATCCGACAGAGCATTGGAAAATTAAGTATTAATTTTGTAAATTGTAATACATCACCGTAATATACGTTTTTCTTGGCGGAAATGAACAACAACAACAAAAATACTAAAGACACATACACTAACGAACGAAGCTACAATCACAGGGTGGGGACTCCTTGTTATTCTTCCAGTCCCGCTAAAAGCAAATACACCACGGAACGAAGTTGTGACCATAGGATCTGGAATACGCTCTCAGTACTTCCGTCTGTACCTCGCAAGGTACATAATTTTAAAACAGAGTTTCGGAGCTGAGATTCGTGCATTTCTTGAAGCCATGCAACTCCTGTAGCCTACACCCCGCAGTCGGATCGAATGCGATACCAAAACCAGCCTTCAATATCCTAACGACGACGACAACGACAACGACGTATCTGATGACCTATAGAATTACAGGTATCGCATTACTAAATGCAGGTTAGGTTAGGTTAGATTAGGTTAGGTTAGGTTAGGTTAGAATAGACGTATTTATCATACTTTAATTTCTTCGACCTCTGGACCTATCAAAACAAAGATGACGTCTTAAGCAAC
>NW_027467723.1:802135-807135 GCF_046742065.1 Oratosquilla oratoria
CAAAGGAGAAGAACGAAAGAAGGAAACAGAGAAGGGAAGAACAAAGTAAAGGAAAAGGAGAAAAGGGAATAGGAGAAACGAGAAAACGAGGGCAATGAATGAAAGAAAGGAACAGAGGAAGGAGGAGAAGTAGACGAATTTTCTAAGCAGATTTGAGTTTGAAAAAAAAAAAAGAGAAACTGAAAAAAGTAATTATTTTGATTCCAAGTGCAAAGGGAAAGAGGATTATACTATATGCAAGAAGAAACAGCGAATAATGAAGAATCATAAACGAAGTGATTTATTTTTAAACTGAAGTTATTCCATTAACATAATTTCGTTTTGGGTAATATTCTTTCACCTCACTTAGGGGTGTAAAGACCCCAACGCCCCTAAATTCCCTAAAGATATTATGTCTAGTGCCGATAATTAGGTGACGCCCCTTATAGCTTATCATGACTATAGTCAGTTACTTAAAGCTTGATTACTTTTACCTTTTGTACGAGGGTGACTAATAAAAGTATATTACAAGGGAAAATAGTATACTCATTTTATAATGTAAAGCACTACAACAAAAACGTGCGTACACTTTGAAGGCGTAACAGCAACTGACGCATCACGGAAGTGCAATTAATACAAATATATATACAATAAAAAATAAAATTCTCCTAAATGTTTCAATGTCACGACGTCCCTAACCGAGTTAAACGGGGATACGGCAAAAAGGGGACAATCACGGACCCCGTCACACGGGCCATCCCTGTAAGGGTATAAATCGCATATACTCGGTCGCGAGTAGATTGCATCATGAATGTGACCGGCGACCGTGTTCTGTGATTCAGACACCATGCCCGCGGAATCCGACGCAAACAAGAAGAGGCGTCTTTGTCACTTTTGGAATTGGGTTACAGTTAACCGAAAAAATTCAAAAGCTGTTCTACGGGGCAACAAGAACCTATATGCCCAGTTACGGAATGAACATACCCGAGCTTTTCCAGGTCTGTACGGAGCTGTCAAATCCATCTGTGTCAAGTCGTCTATCCGAAAGTTTCATCGAAAAGTGCTCAAGTTTAACGAGACACTACGAGAACTTGAAGGTTTTCAGTACTCTGATGAAATGTTTGAAGTCGCAAATCCTCAAAGGTCGCAAGTCCTCAGTGGTCGCAAGTCCTCAGTGGTCGCAAATCCTCAGTGGTCGCAAGTCCTCAGTGGTTGCAAGTCCTCAGTGGTCGCAAGTCCTCAGTGGTTGCCATGTTCCCTTGAACTGACCAGGAAAAAATGTCCCTCGGCCTCGGGGCGGAACCCCAACACGGGATCCCCAGCACGGGATCCCTATCGTGGGATTAGAGCGCGGAGCGCTGCGGCCGAAGGCCGCTGAGGCCGTAGGCTGCTGTTTGCGCAGCCAAGCCTCCGGCGAAGCCGGGAAGAGCGAAGCCCGCGGCTTGTTTTAATAAATTAATATAAATGAATTTCATAGTATTTATACACAAGAGGGGGAAAGCATATATTTCACAATCTACTCACAAGTACAATGCATGACACTCGTACAATGCCCTTAACACCCACACACATCACAACACTTTTACTTCTATATTTCTTTATTATTCTTTATCATATTTATCCTTATCAGTATCTTTTATCTTTTACTAACGTCGTAGAATGTTTTGGTTTATAGGTCTACAATTACTTCGAGCATTTTATCGTAATTAAAAAGAAAGTTTCATACATGTTAAAATTTTCATCCCCTCAAGAATTATTTTTATGATTATTAACATTTATGAAAAAAAGAAATTATGTTCGTGAAGGAAATACTCATTCCATAAAAAAAAGATCTTCGCCAAGTGAAAATAAACAAACTTTATACGTCTTTCTGCTTTGCCTCTGACACAGGACAGTAGGCGAGATGCAGGGATGACCCGACATCCAAGAGGAGCCAAGAAAAGAGAAAGAAAGTGAGGAGGTGGTGAATGGGTGTGGAGTAGGTGGAGATGAAATGGGTGCAAGCGGAATTATGCCTTTTGATTTTCCTTACCTTCTTGTAAATAGAAATTTGTATTTCAGGCCGATGACCAGCGATTCTGTTCTGAAAGACAACATCGCACAGAAGTGGAAACATACAGTAGAAGTAGTAAATGATGATATGGTTTAGTGTCACAAACTCCCCACTATCGGGAGGCTAGCACGGTGCATCTTGACAGAGGGCTTTGTAGCGTGGAATTTAATGAACCATGGTTCAACTTCGCCGGTGGCAGGGTTCGAACCGCCATCCCCTCGACCTTCGCCGGAAGTAACTACGCCCTAACCAACTTGGCCAACGAGCTTCTTAAAATGTAGTGATCCAATCTCCTCAATAAGGGATCTGTAGGGATACCATTATAGTCTCCTGAATTATAGACTAGAGAAATTTTACGTAGTCAATGTTTTATACGATAATATAAATAAATAGAGAAATAGATAGATAAATTGATAGATGAAAAACAATAAAAATAATGAATAGATAAGCAAATAGATAAACAAATTAATAAAAGAATTTATTAATAAAGACATATAGATAAATTGCTAAGTAGAAATAATATATACATAATGAATAAATATATAAATAAATATATAAAAAACAGGTAAATAGATAAGGAGGTGAATAAATGAATGAATAAATAAGTAAAAATATATAAATATAGAATAAATAAATAAATAGATAAGTAAACAAAACAAAAAATAAATAAATAAATAAGCAAATAAATAAAATAAATGAATAAGCAAATAAATATATGAATAAATAAATAAACAAATAAGTAAATAATTAAGTGAATAAATAGAAAATTAAGTAAATGAACAGATGAATAGACAAATAAATAAATGAATAATAAATACATATGTATATAAATAAAAAATAAATTAATTAATAAATAAATAAATTGATTAATAACAAAATAAATGAAAATAAACAAGTAAACTAATAAACGAATAAATAGATAAATAAATGAATGAATATACAAATAACTGAATTATTAAATAGATAAATAAACAAATAAAAAGTTAAACAAACAAACAAACAAACAAATATTCAAAGAAACAAATTAACGAATAAAAAAATAAATAAATATAAATATATATATATATATATATATATATATATATATAGATAGATAGATATATAGATAGATAGATAGATAGATAGATAAATAAGTAAATAATAAATGAATAAATAAATAAATAAGTTGATTAATTAATAAATACATAAATAAATAAGTAAATAAATGGATGAATAAATAAGCAAATAAATAGATAAATAGAAAATTAATAAACAAATAAATAAAAAAATAAAATAAATAAAAATAAATAAATAAATAAATAAATAAATAAATAAATAAATAAATAAATAAATAAATATATATATATATATATAAATAAATAAATAAATAAATAAATAAATAAATAAATAAATAAATAAATAAATAAATAAATAAATAAATAAATAAATAAATAAATAAATAAATATATAAACCAATATTCAAACCAATGAATAAATAAATTAGCAAACAGAATACGAAATAAACCAAACTCTTGTGTATATCCACACGAAAGAAAATACGAAATTGTAGGAGGATGGAACAAAGGTAATGGAATAGGATTGAAAGGAGAAGAGAAACGGAAAGAACGGTGAAGAAGGGAGAATTGATAAACGGTGGGAGTGGCCATGTGGAAAGATCAAACAAGAATTCCTGCAAAGAGAGTCAAAGCAAACAAAAAGAAATTGAAAGGAAAACAGTGAGGAAGCAAAATGTACAGAGGAAACACAGAAGAAGAGAGAGAGACATATGGAAACATAAAAATACATATATAGATAAGTAAGTGAATAGAGAGAGAGAGAGAGAGAGAGAGAGAGAGAGAGAGAGAGAGAGAGAGAGAGAGAGAGAGAGAGAGAGAGAGAGAGAGAGAGAGAGAGAGAGACGTACAGACAGAGGGACCTACAGACAGAGACAAATGGAGAAGACGAGATATCCAGCAGGGATAACTCAATAATAAAAGACAGATTGGGAAAGAAAGAAGAAGAAAGTAATAGTAACAAAAAGAAACAAAGAAAAGAAAAGGAAAAATGGTAACTGGAAGACTGAATGAACAAACAATTGTGAAACAGATTTAAAGAAAAAAATGTAGAAGCTATCAAAACGGAATTGAAAAAAAAAAACGAAAAAAAAAACGACTGAAGGTGCTCTGAAATTTTATGATTAGAAGATTGGAAGAAAGAGAACCACAAGGAATTCTGGAAAAGGAATAACCCTTGGTTTGAGTTTAAGTACTTACCTGCAGTTCCATTAAAGTTTCTCTGGTCTATTCCCGGGCTCAGACAGATAATAGCAGTAATGATAAAAAAAAAAAAAAAAATGCAGAAACAATGCTTACAACTAATGGTACAACAAATATATGCAAAATACAATTATCGCAAAATATGTAACATTAAAACTTTTACTAGATATTAAAAAAGAAAATTGTGCAACAGGAATGGAGAAATTTGTAACCAACAACCGAAGTATGTAAAACCAAAAACGAGAGTTTAGGAAAAATGTACAGAGGTGCTTTTTGAGAAGCAACACTTCCGATAAACTTATTTTATTTCGTTTTACCATTCGATTTCTTTGTTCGATATATTCTAAATTCTGTTTTCCAAATACTGTATTTTGTTTATTCTTTTACCAAAGCTGCTGCTCTGTGTTAAATATGTTTGATATTTTTACCTTTCCATATTATCTCTTCTAACTCATATTTCTCTTCCGCTTCTAATTTTTGCTTTTTGTGTATAAAGATTTCCAATTTAGCTATTTTCTTTTTAATCTTCATAATCCTTATTTTCATTAGAATGCTTACTAGAATAACCTCATACCCTTGCTATACACACGTTCTTGTACACACACACAGACACACACTAGAGCAAAGAAGAGAAAGAGGTGATCTGCTGACTATATTTAGAACAATGAAAGGAATGGAAATCAAAGACAGAAAAGATTTACTAAAAATGACAA
>NW_027467723.1:817135-827135 GCF_046742065.1 Oratosquilla oratoria
GGTTGAGGTTGAGGTTGAGGTTGAGGATGAGGATGAGGGTGAAGATGAGTATGAGGATGAGGATGAGGATGAGGATGAGGATGAGGATGAGGATGAGGATGAGGTTGAGGTTGAGGTCGAGGTCAAGGTCGAGGTCAAGGTCGAGGTCGAGGTCAAGGTCGAGGTCAAGGTCGAGGTCGAGGTCAAGGTCGAGGATGAGGATGAGGATGAAGATGAAGATGAAAATGAATATGAGGATGAGGATGAGGATGAGGATGAGGATGAGGTTGATGTTGATGTTGAGGTTGATATTGAGGTTGAGGATGAGGATGAAGATGAATATGAGGATGAGGATGAGGATGAGGATGAGGATGAGGATGAGGATGAGGATGAGGATGAGGATGAGGATGAGGATGAGGATGAGGATGAGGATGAGGATGAGGATGAGGATGAGAATGAGTTGGATGATGAGGATGAAGATGAAGATGAAGATGAAGATGAAGATGAAGATGAAGATGAAGATGAAGATGAAGATGAAGATGAAGATGAAGATGAAGATGAAGATGAAGATGAAAATGAATATGAATATGAAGATGAAGATAAGGAAGAGGATGAGGATGAGGTGCAAGAGGAGGATTAGAAAAGATTAGAGGAGGAAGGGAGGGAGAGGGGGGAGGAGGAGGAGGAGGAGGAAGGGGGGGAAAGGAGGAGGAGGAGGAGGAGGAGGAGGAGGAGGAGGAGGTTTGAGGCGTTTGATATGGAAAACATGCGGAAGAGGAGAGAACGCGGGGCCTATTGATGAAAAGAGTAATGTATTGAAAAAAAGAGAAAATAAAAACGGAAAGGTAAAAATAAAAGAGAAGTTGAAAAAAATTATACACAAAATAGAATAAAATAAAATAAAGGGCCTGGAATGATGTCGGCAAGAATGAGATTGGAATCAGAAGAAAAGAGAGGAGGAATGAAAGAGAAGAGAGGAAAAGGTCAAAGAGAAGGAGAAATCAAAGGAAGATAGAAAAAGATAAAAATAAGATGAAAAAAGAGAAAGAGAAGGAGAAGGGATGAAGGTTGGAGAAAGGAAAAATATCTTGTATTAGATTTTGGAAGTTATTGACATGAGATGGGGAAAGGTTTACCACAGGAGCGTGAATACTCGGAGAGAGCATCTTCCGATATTGTAATCAGAGAGAAATAAGGAGAAAATGAGAAACGGAAAGGTCGGAGACTACATATTGGAAATCATAGATATTTGATTGGAAAGGAACGAGTCTGAGGCGTGAGAGGAACGCGTCGTCGCAATAGTTAAAAAAGAAAAAAAGGAGACAAGTTCTTAGACTAGATGGCGTCTTCGTTTCCAAGTTAAAAAAAAAAAAAAAAGTTAGTAAATAAATCATATAGTTAGATATCTACCTAGTTAATTAGCAGATTAGCTAGTAAGTTAACCTCTTTAATATGAGTAAAATTCTCGCGCGCAGAATCGAATGCCTGATGAACAATGATGCAATATAATATTTGCGTTACAAAATAAAGTCACTACTGATTTATTCGGTCTCTTTCAGCTTGAGTAATAAACACAAAAGATGCGATCAAACTAGTTTACAGAATTCGGAAACCATTCAGCTACAGTTGCAAAATAAATATAATCAGGACACCAACGGCAGTTCCTCGTATACCCTCTCGAGACTCATAACGCCTACGTAAGCGCCATCGTATGGAAGAGATTAAATATCTAGTTATTTATTAAATTAGTTAGCTAGTTATTTAAATATCTAGTTAGGTAAATAGTTAGTTAGCTTGAAAAATAGATATCTAGTTAGTTAGCTAGTTAGTAACTAGTTATTTAGTTAGTTAGCTAGTTTGTTTGTATGCCTTCTAACTACGGTCACAGTTTTAGCAGTAGCCACGGGACTGGATATATTATGTAATAAGTTACAATCCTATGGAAGAATCAGTCAGTAAAGAATAATTCGATTCACAATGAGTTTGGGTGTGACAAAGAAATAGGTAACTAAATAAACAAAATAGATACAGTCTATGAAACAAATGGATGAAGAGGTAGCCATATGTGTATGTGTATGTATAGGTATATGTGTATGTTTATTACAAAGGATTACAAAGGCGGAGCATGCCGACAGGAGACCTTTTGGTCCATATCTAGGTCGGATGCGAAAAAATCATAATAATGATAAATAAATAAATTAATAAATAAAATATATAATAATGTAAATAATATATAAAATACACAAATAAATGCAAAGGTATAGTTAAGTAACAATATGTGTATGTATATGTATATGTGTATGTATATGTGTATGTATATGTATATTTGTGTCATGATATTTGGAAATAAACTCTTCTACTGGGATTCGAACCCTCGCCTGAGTCGCTTGATTCTTATGAGGACGAAGACCGTACCGTGAGGCTATCGTGACCCTACAGAACTAAGTCGTTCCATTTTGTAGGGTCACGGTAGCGTGACGGTACGGTCTTCGTCTTTATAAGAAGCGAACCACTCAGGCGAAAGTTCGAATCCCAGTAGGAGAGTATATGTATATATATATATGTATAAATATATATATATATATATATATATACATATATATATACATATATATATATATATATGTGTGTGTGTGTGTGTGTGTGTGTGTATGTATATGCATATGTACGTGTGCATGTATATGCATATGTACGTGTGCATGTATATGCATATATGTATTTGTACATGTACATGTATATGTATATGTATATGTATATGTATATGTATATGTATATGTATATGTATATGTATATGTATATGTATATATATATATATATATGTATATGTATATGTATATTTTATGTGTATATGTATATGTATATGTATATGTATATGTATATGTATATGTATATGTATATGTATACAAAACAGTAAGTAATTAAAGAAAATAGAATTAAAAGTGAATGGATGAATGTTTAAGTGATGAAGAAGAGAAAGAAAAGTGGAAACTGAGTATGAGAAGAAGAAAATGTAAGAAAGGCACAAACCAGCGCAACAGATGTGGTAGTATGAATCCAATAGGTAAGGGGAAGATGGAGCTAAAGGGGAAGAAGGAAAGGTGAAGAGGGGGAGGAGGGGGAGGAGGAGGAGGAGGAGGAGGAGGAGGAGAAAGAGGGTGATCAAAGGAATGTGGTAAGCGGCAGGTGGCGAGGAAAGCTGACAAGTCTTAAAGAGAGAGAGAGAGAGAGAGAGAGAGAGAGAGAGAGAGAGAGAGAGAGAGAGAGAGAGAGAGAGAGAGAGAGAGAGAGAGACGAAGAGGAGGAGGAAGAGGAGGAGGAGAAGTAGGAGGAGGAGGAGGAGGAGGAGGGTGATTAGAGGAATGTGGTAAGTGGCAGGTGGTGAGGAAAGTTGCCAAACCAGAAAGAAAGAAAGAAATAAAGAAATAAATAAAGAAAGAGAAAGAGAGAAGAGAAAGAATGTTGGCGAGAGAAACGTAATATAGAAGAAGGTGGCAGTGATGGTGAGGAGTAAGACACTGGTGGAGAGATGTTGGAGGAGGGGAGACGATGGAGAAGACGGTCCATGAAAATGTCAAGTGAGGAGAAAATGATGGAGCAGGCGTCAAGGAGAAAGAGAGAGATGAAGACAAAGGAGGCGGTGGAAGAGAAATGTTTAGAAATGGCGTGGGATCATCGATAAGACAGAAAATTGAAGATGGGTAGGATAGAGAGAAGCAAAGAAAATGGGAAATAGGGAAAGGAGAGAATAGGAAGAAAACGGAAGGTAGGTGATGAAAGGAAAAGAAGGAAAATGGGGAATAATGAAAGGAGAGAGTAGAGAGTAAATGGAAGAGGAGGATGGGAAGAAAGCAAAGAAAATGGGGAATAAGGAAAGGAGAGAATAGGAAGAAAACGGAAGGTAGGTGATGAAGGGAAAACAAGGAAAATGGGGAATAATGAAAGGAGAGAGGGAAAAGGGGGATGGGAAGAAAGCAAAGAAAATGGAGAAAAGGGAAAAGAGAGAATAGGAAGAAAATGGAAGGTAGGTGATGAAATGAAAACAAAGAAAATGGGGAATAATGAAAGGAGAGAGTAGAAAGCAAATGGAAGAGGAGGATGGGAAGAAAGCAAATAAAATGGGAAATAGGGAAAGGAGAGAATAGGAAGAAAACGGAAGGTAGGAGATGAAAGGAAAAGAAGGAAAATGGGGAATAATGAAAGGAGAGAGTAGAGAGTAAATGGAAGAGGAGGATGGGAAGAAAGCAAAGAAAATGGGGAAAAAGGAAAAGAGAGAATAGGAAGAAAACGGAAGGCAGGTGATGAAAGGAAAACAAGGAAAATGGGGGAATAATGAAAGGAGAGAGGGAAGAGGGGGGGTGGGAAGAAAGCAAAAAAAAACGGAGAAGAGGGAAAAGAGAGAATAGGAAGAAAATGGAAGGTAGGTGATGAAATGAAAACAAAGAAAATGGGGAATAATGAAAGGAGAGAGTAGAGAGCAAATGGAAGAGGAGGATGGGAAGAAAGCAAAGAAAATGGGGAAAAGGAAAGGAGAGAATAGGAAGAAAACGAAAGGTAGGTGATGAAAGGAAAACAAGGAAAATGGGGAATGATGAAAGGAGAGAGTGGAGAGCAAATGGAAGAGGAGGATGGGAAGAAAGTAAAGTAAATGGAAAACAGGGAAAGGAGAGAATAGAGAGAAAACAGAAAGCAGGTAATGAGACAAAAACAAGGAAATGTGGAATAAGGAAAGAAGAGAACAGAAAGAAAACGGAAGGCAAAGAAAATTGAAAATAAGGAAAATAGAGAACAGAGAGAAAACGGAGGACAGGTGATAAGAGGAAAGCAAAGAAAATGAGGATAGGGAAAGGAGAGAATAGAAAGAAAACGGAGAGCAGGGATAAGAAGATATCAAAGAAAATGGGGAGTAAGGAAAGGAGAGACTAGAGAGAAAATGGAAGGTAGGAGATGAGGGGAAACATAAAAAATGGGAAATAGGCAAGGGAGAGAACAGAAAGAAAACGGAGGGCAGGTGATGATAGGAAAGCAAAGAAAATGGGAATAGGGAAAGGAGAGAATTGAAAGAAAACGTAGGGCGGGGGTAAGAATATATCAAAGAAAATGGAGAATAAAGAAAGGAGAGAACAGAGAGAAAATGGAAGGCAGGGGATAAGAGGAAAGCATAGAAAATGGGGAATAGGGAAAGGAGAGAACAGGAAGAAAACGAAAGACAGGGTGAGAAAAAACAAACAATAAAAATGGGGAATAGGGAAGGAAAAGAATAGAAATAAAACGGGAGAAAAGGGAGTGATGAGAGGAAATCAAAGAAAAATGGGAAATAAGGCAAAGAGAAAATAAAAGAGAAAAATGAGGGCGGGAAAGAGAGGGGGAAATGGGAAATGGGGAAGGAGATGGAAGGGGAATAAAAATAAAAACAAAAATATTGTGGGAGGGGAGAAAGGTATACCAATGTGAATAGAGAATGGAAAAAATAAGAGGGCATGATAAACGAAAAACAAGGGGAGAGAGAGAACATAGAGAATGAAAAAAGGTGTAGAGAGAAAAACGTGGAAAATAGAAACCATGAAAAGAGGTAAAGAGAAAATAAAAGAGAGGAAAAGAGAGAGACTTTGTGGAATGTAAAAGAGAAGAGCGAAGATCATTAAGAAAATAAAACATGTAAAAAAAAAAAACAGAAGTGGTTAATTAAAGTAAGAAAGAAGAGTGTATTTACCGTAAACTGATAAAGTAAAAAAAAAAAAATGAAAAAAATGAAAAGTAAAAATGAATTGGAGTATGGCTTCTGACCCGAACAGCGGGGCGGGAGACAGGAAGAGCCCTTCATCCACAAGGAGCTAAGACAAAAGGGACAACGAATGGGTGTTGGGAGGGTGTGGGAATGGTCAGGAGAGGGTTCTTGTTTTGAATGGCCACTCTCTTTATAAAAGAAAGATAGAAAAAGAGAGAGAGAGAGAGAGAGAGAGAGAGAGAGAGAGAGAGAGAGAGAGAGAGAGAGAGAGAGAGAGAGAGAGAGAGAGAGAGAGAGAGAGACAGACAGACAGACAGACAGACAGACAGACAGACAGACAGATAAAAAGAGAGATGCAAAACATAGACCTCAAAAAGAGAACAAATAAAGAAAATATGAATTAAAAAAAAGGGGGAACTGGTCCCCAGGAGAACTTAAGATAAAAAAAATATTAGGAAGGTAACTGGAAACTTTGAGTTACTTAGTTACTTGACACGACTTAATATTTTGAGTAACTGCAGAGAACTTAATTCGGCTTAGGGGAAAAGCTGTCGCAGGGGAAAAAATGATAAAGTTAAGGCGAAGAACAAGATGGCGGGGAGGGATGAAGAACAAGAGAACTCAAAGAACTCAAAACGAAAGAAATGGGGAGACCGAAGAGAAATGGAGAATGTTATAAGTTTGGAGAGAAAGGAGCAATGAGCTCAGGGTTTGGACTTAGTTTCTGGTCAATATAGGTCGCGTTACCTGCGAGTGCTGGACATTCTTGAAGAAAAAAAAGGGCCGTAAAGTTCGGAAACATGAATTTCGACCCAAAAAGAGACGAAAAAAATGGATCTGATAGGAAAAGGAAGGATGAAAAGAAGGAAAGAAAGAAAGAAGGAAGAACACAAAGAAATAAGAAAAAAAGTTTATGTGGCAGCAAACAATATTAGACCACTAGATAGATAGATAGATAGATAGATAGATAGATAGATAGATAGATAGATAGATAGATAGATAGATAGATAGATAGATAGATAGATAGATAGATAGATAGATAGAGAGGGAGAAAGAAAGAGATAAATAGATAAATAGATAGATAGAGAGGGAGAAAGAAAGAGATAAATAGATAGATAGATAGATAGATAGATAGATAGATAGATAGATAGAGAGAGAGAGAGAGAGAGAGAGAGAGAGAGAGAGAGAGAGAGAGAGAGAGAGAGAGAGAGAGAGAGAGAGAGAGAGAGAGAGAGAGAGAGAGAGAGAGAGAGAGAGAGAGAGAGAGAGAGAGAGAGAGAGAGAGAGAGAGAGAGAGAGAGAGAGAGAGAGAGAAAACGTGATATCAGGGAGAAGAGTCAGAAACTGAAAAAAGTTGAAGGAAAGAACTAAGAACACATAAAAACAAACCTACTGAAAAGACAGCAAACCGTAAAACAAGGTAAATGGAAAGATTAAAGACTTGAGAAGAGTGGAAGAGGGAAAGAAACGGAAGACTATATACACAAAAAACAAAAACAAAAAAAACAGAAGAAATGGTAAGAAAGGATGGAATCTCAGTAAGATCCAAAGGAAGTTGAAGAAGGAATGGAAGAATGGAGGACATAGAAAATACGGAAGAAAAGATCAGAAGGCCATGGCGGCTGCCGTGACACGTAGTTGGGCCGAATATTCCTCTACACAATATTAGTGCTCCCTTCACCACTCACAATTCCGAATTCATCGACGATATGAAACTTGTCTGTTCGCCACAATACACTTCTGGAACAAGTTACACTTTGTACAATAATTTGTTTCCACCTGCATATTGCTTTGTTGAATATGTTTTGATTGATGCCGCAAAGCAATTTCATACGGTAAAGGAGTGGCCTAGGCTTATATATTGACAAAATTGAAATAACTATATATATGCTTCGGTCTTGTTAGAGCGAATGATTATATACAGTGTGGGGATGGGGGTGAGATGGGAGTAGGAGTGGGAGTGGGAGGAGGGGGAGGAGGACTTGAGGGAGTGGATGATTGAGTGAGAATAGAAGTAGGAGTGGGATCGAGAAGAGAAGGCGTAAGGGATGGGAAGGGAAAAGGATTGAGGGAGGAGGAGGATATGAAGGAGGTAGAGGAAGAGGGGAAGGTGGGGAGAGTAGGAGGACGAGAGGAAAGAAGAGAAGAGGAGAGTGGAAGAGTAATGGGGATGGAGAGGTAATGGAGAAGAGGTGTAGAGGAAGAGGGGTTAGAGGAGGAATGGAAAAGAGGACGAAGAGGAGGAGGGAAAAGAAAATAATAAGGAAGTGAAGGAACGTACAAATGAAGAAGCAGAGGAAGAGTTGAAAAAGAAGAAGAAGAAGAAGAAGAAGAAGAAGAAGAAGAAGAAGAAGAAGAAGAAGAAGAAGAAGAAGAAGAAGAAGAAGAAGAAGAAGAAGAAGAAGAAGAAGAAGAAGAAGAAGAAGAAGAAGAAGAAGAAGAAGAAGAAGAAGAAGAAGAAGAAGAAGAAGAAGAAGAAGAAGAAGAAAGAAGAAGAAGAAGAAGAAGAAGAAAAAGAAGAATCTGAAGAGGAAGAAGAAAAAGAAGAAGAAGAAGAAGAAAGAACAAGAAGAAGAAAAAGAAGAAGAATAAGAAGAGGAAGAATGAGAAGAAGAATCTGAAGAAGAAGAAGAAGAAGAAGAAGAAGAAGAAGAAGAAGAAGAAGAAGAAGAAGAAGAAGAAGAAGAAGAAGAAGAAGAAGAAGAAGAAGAAGAAGACGAAGCAGAAGAAGAAAGAAAGATGAGCTGAAGAGGGAATTGGTGTCAAAACAAGAAAGAAATATGAAGAAAAACGAAACCAGTTAATTAGTGGAAGAGAATTCGATCCCCGAGAATGGTGAGAGAGAAAGAGGGAGAGAAAGAGAGAGATAGAGAGAGAAAGAGAGAGAGAGAGAGAGAGAGAGAGAGAGAGAGAGAGAGAGAGAGAGAGAGAGAGAGAGAGAGAGAGAGAGAGAGAGAGAGAGAGAGAGAGAGAGAGAGAGAGAGAGAGAGAGAGAGAGAGAGAGAGAGAGAGAGAGAGAGAGAGAGAGAGAGAGAGAGAGAGAGAGAGAGACAGACAGACAGACAGACAGACAGACAGACAGACAGAAAAGAGACACACACACACACACATACACACACACACACACACACACACACACACACACACACACACACACACACACACACACACACACACACACACACACACACACACACACACACACACACACACACACACACACACACCACACACACACACACACAACACACACACACACACAACACAATACACACACACACACACACACACACACACACACACACACACACACACACACACACACACACACACACACACACACACACACACATACACACACAAAACACACACACACACACACACACACACACACACACACACACACACACACACACACACACACACACACACACACACACACACACACACACAGAAAGACAGGCATAAAGACAGGCAAACAAGGGAGATAGGAATGCCGTCGTAGGAGGCTGGATAGGAGATTTAGGAGTAGGGGGGTGGGGCAAGTAAAGAGAAAAATAAAGAGTGGAAAGTAGAGAGGCAAGAGGGAAGAAGAGGGAGAGGAGAGATGAGGGAAAGGGGAAAGGAGAAAGGAGAAAGAGGAAAGGGAACTTTGAAGAGGGGAGAGAAGAGAGAAGTGAGAGGGGAGAGGAAAGAGGGGAAGAGGGAGAGTGAAAAAGAGAAATGAGAAAAGGAACTGTGAAGAGGGGAGAGAAGAGATAAGTGAGGGGGAGGAGAGAGGGGAGAGGGGAAATGTGAAAGGAGGGAGAGGAAAGAGAACTGTGAAGAGGGGAGGCAAGAGAGACGAGATAGGGGAGAGGAGAGAGGGGGAGGGGAGAGGAGAAAGGGGAGAAAGGAGAGGAGAGAGGAGAGAAGGGAGAGGGAACTGTGAAGCGGGGAGAGAAGAGAAGTAAGAGGGGAGAGAAGAGAGGGGAGAAGGGAGAGGGGAAAGTAGAAAGGAAGGAGGGGAAAAGGAACTGTGAAGAGTGGAGAGAAGAAAGGTAAGAAGGGAGAGGAAATAGATGAGAGGGGAAGAGTGATCAGTAAAGAGGGGAGAGAAGAATAAAGAGGTGAGTGAAGAGAGGAGAGTGGAGAAAGGAGAGAGGAGAGAGAAGAGAGGAGAGAGGAGAGAGGAGAGAGGAGATAGGAGAGAGGAGAGAGGAGAGAGGAGAGAGGAGAGAGGAGAGAGGAGAGAGGAGAGAGGAGAGAGGAGAGAGGAGAGAGGAGAGAGGAAAGAAGAAAGAGGAGAGAGGAGAG
>NW_027467723.1:832135-839635 GCF_046742065.1 Oratosquilla oratoria
AACAACTGGCTCACCTCCCACTTTTCTCCATTTTCTTTAATCATCTCCAACCCCTGACCCACTACCCTTGCATTCACCTCTCGTGCCACCCCATCCATGTAAAGATTGAACAGTCAGGGCGACATAACACATCCCTGCCGAAGTCCCACCTTTACCTCAAACCATTCACTCTCTCCATTTGTAATCCTAACACAAGCTCTACTACTCTCGTAAAAACTCTTGACTGCTCTTAACAACTTTCCTCCTATCCCATATATCTGCAGTACCTCCCACAGTACCTTCCTGTCTACCCCGTCGTAAGCCTTTTCCAGATCTATAAAAACCCAAAAAGTATTCTTACCTTTTCCTATAGCTTTCTCACATATCTGTCTTACCACAAAAATCTGATCTACACAACCCCTACCTGTCCTAAACCCACACTGTTCCTCACCAATTACTCCCTCTGTTCCTCTCCTAATTCTCTCAATCAAGACTCTCCCATAAGCCTTCCCAACTACACTCAACAAGCTGATCCCTCTGAAACTACTACACTCACACTTGTCCCCCTTTCCCTTGTAAAGCGGAACTATACAGGCACTCCTCCAGTCCTCCGGTACTCTACCCTCTCTTAAACAAACATTAAGTAACCTCACCAGCCAGTCCACCATAACTGTGCCTCCTTTCTTCAGACATTCTGCATGTCGTCCATCCAGCCCAGGTGCCTCGCTTGCTCTCATCATCTTAACAACTGCTTTCACTTCATCCTTCTCTATTTCTCCTACATTTTCCTCACTCATCACTCATTTTCTTAGCGCTTCCTACTGCAACTACCTTTCCCTCCCTATCCTCCTTTACATTTAGTAACTCCCTAAAATATTCTGCCCACCTTCCTCTCACTGCCCTCTCTTCCATTATCATCTCTCCATCTGCACTTTTTACCTTTTCTTCTCTACTTGATTCGCCTCCTCTTCCTCTTTTAATTTCCATCCAAAACATCTTTTTATTACTTTCAAAATTTTCTGTCATACTCTTACCCCGTTTCACATCTGCTCTCCTTTTTGCTTCCTTTATCTTATGCTTAACTTCCCTTCTCTTTACTTGTACCTCTTATATGATTCCCTCGTCCTAATTTGTAACCAATCTATGAATGTCTGCTTCTTCTCTTCTACACCTTTGTTTGCTTCTTCATCCCACCACCCACTACCTTTCCTTCTATTTCCTCCCGCCCTCCTTGTTCCACACACCATCTTTGCACACCTTATGACTCCCTCCTTGAACCATCCCCATTCCTCCTCCACCCCCAGTTCTACTCTATCCTTTACTCCCTCCCACTCCTCTCTCAGGTTCTTCTTATACTCATTCTCCTTTTTTTTTTTTTTTTTTTTTTTTACATTTAAGCAATTCACTCTAAGTACCGCCCTACCTTCTGCCCTTTTCCTCTTTCTCCACCTATTCTCCATTCTCAATTTACCTTCTACCAGAAAATGATCTGATATTCCCCCACTCTCTCCCCTTAGGACATGTACATCCGTAACTCTTCCTACCATACTCCTGGTCACCACTATATAGTCCATTAACGCTCTATCTACCACCTTTCCATCCACCACCCTCTACCATGTGTACTTATGCTTGAATTTCTTCCTAAACATTGTATTTGCTACCATCAACTCTCTTTCAAGACATATCTTCACCATCAATTCTCCCCTACGATTTTTACCTGGAACTCCATACTTCCCAATCACTCCGTCTATTGGTTCATTTTCTAACCTAGCATTAATGTCTCCCAATACAACTACATTGACATTTCTTCCTAATCCTTCTATGCAATCATTTATATCTACCCAAAAAGCCTCCCTATTCTCTACGTTCTTCTCACTACCGGGCCCAGACGCATTTACAAAAACCCACATCTCCCTTCCCAGCTTCACCTTCATCCACATCAGCCTTGATGAAACCTCCTTCCACTCCACTCTACGCTTATTTATCTCTTCACTTACTAGTATAGCCACCCCTTCTCTCCCTTGTCCACTCTTCACTCCTGAGTACCTCCCAGCTACACTCCCAAACTCATACTCGCCCTTCCCTTTCATTTTAGTTTCACTCAGAGCCAGCACATCTTTCTTCTCATAAACATACTGTCTATCTCTTCCATTTTACTCTCATCTGTGTCACATTCATGCACATTAAAAGACCCAAACCTTAGGGTACTGGTTGGAAAACTCCAAGACCCTCTTATGCCTTTACTTTTTTTAGGAATGTCACCTTTTGGGGTTACAGGTTGTAGGACTCCTAATCCCATCCCCCGTCTCGCTTTTTGTCGCCTTTTACGACTGAAGTGGAAAGACTTGGTAGTAGTATTCTCTTCCCCCACCACAGGGTAGGCGAAAAAAGGAAATGGATATTCAGAGATATGGTATAGGACAGTAACAAGGGGTTGGGGGACAGCATTACGGAGGGACAGTCGTAGTATAAAAGTGTCATAATTTCTCTATGAACAGAGTTTTCCTCTATCACAGACAAAATGATGTGTGGCTCTGGTTCGTAGGGGCGCCCCGTATAGACCCTAAGGTATCAACTGCATGCTACTTTGCCAAATAACATGCAGCCAATACCCCAGACGGGGTACTGACCTAAAAATGTAAGGTGAATGGTATTTAAGGGCTGGACTAGCTGTGTTGTGTACTTGTTCTTGGTGTTGATTGGTCCGTCCGATCGGGTGATCTCTCCCTGTGCTCGTGTTGGCTTTGTCCGGCAACAGAGTTCCTTCTCATGCTCGGTAGCGCTAACAGGTCGGACATTTGGATGTTCAAACTAGGGTTCATATCTTTGATTAATAGCGCTTCTAAGATGGGGAGGCGACGGGTATCTTGGCATGTCGTTATGATGTTCGTATTTTTCACCATTATTTCTCTTGTGAGGGTTGTTTGATGTTCCTGTCTTAAATGGTTTTTGGGGGCTCCAGATGCGAGATGGCAAGTTATGCGTCTGCTTAGTTTAGTCGTAGTCATGCCGATATAGGTAGAAGGTAGGGCTTCACAGTTCCCTAGTGTGCAATTAAATCTATATACGACATGTGACTGTTGAATTGGTTCCTTTTTAACGTTAGGGCTGTTACGTAATAGTAAGTGGCTAGTTTATTTATTTATTTATTTATTTTATTTCATTTTCTATTTTTTTTTTCTTTTGTAATAAATTATGATGTTTAATCTTTTTTTCTGGGTTTGTTGGTTTTACGTTTCTCTTTACAATTTGTTTCATTATTCTCTCTTCTTTGTATGCTGAAGAGAACTATGCCCTATGGTATTTTCTAATTTCATCCTTTTTCTCAGTTTTTTCTTTATTTGCTTTGTGCCAATGGTCGATTATTTTCTTAATGATTTCACCTATATTTTGTTTGGTGAACCCATTGTTTAATAGGACTAGTATAGACCTTTGTATTTCTTTGTGAGCTTGTTCCCATATGCTGCAATGGGTGAGTGCTCTACCATTAGCGCATATATACGTTACTCCCACGAGAGTTGAAGTAACGACTCGCAGAGCAATGATACTGAAATTATTTCAGCCCTGGGTGGGATTCGAGCCCGAACAGCCGTAGTGGCAGTCAGGAACTCTACCACTTTGTGTGTGTGTGTGTGTGTGTGTGTGTGTGTGTGTGTGTGTGTGTGTGTGTGTGTGTGTGTGTGTGTGTGTGTGTGTGTGTGTGTGTGTGTGTGTGTGTGTGTGTGTGTGTGTGTGTGTGTGTGTGTGTGTGTGTGTGTGTGTGCGTGTGCGTGTGCGTGTGTGTGTGTGTGTGTGTGTGTGTGTGTGTGTGTGTGTGTGTGTGTGTGTGTGTGTGTGTAATTTGACTCTTGTTTTTTGGAGCGGGTTATGTGCCAAATATGGAATTAGTATGTGAATCTAATACTACAAGTTATATTCTATTGATGTAAAGAATCTGAATGAATGTTGATATTCTTTATGCACATTTGGGGATACTTAAAAGTGATACGTTATGTATTACAAGTGTAGAGTTACATCATTTGATGTTGTTGCATTTATAAAAAGAATATAAAAATTCATTTCATGACGAGAAATGTCTGTGTATACAAATATGTTCAGGACTCAACATTGAAAAATGTGTCTACTGTATACAGTTTCTCTATTTTTCACTCTATCTTTCTCTCTTTCTCTCTCTCGCACTACCTATCATTCTCGCTCTCCCCCCTCTCTCTCTTTGTCTCTCTCAGGTCAGGTTCAGATGTTCGGAAAAGTGCTCTGTTGCGTTGCCCTTTACGTCAGATAGACTATACATATTGATGTATTCTGTACAATCGTAGATTTTTCCGTAAAATTTTGACCCCGGTCCACTACGTAAGTCGTAACATACGACGCCAAATATTACATTTCCAACTTCGACATAAAGAATTAGATTTTATTCAAGGGAGGTGGAACTGGTGATAGAAGGGGACACCAATGGACCGAGACCCAACGTTGTCCCCAGATGGACCCTCTGCTGAACCAGACCGACTAGCTGTAAAATGACCGTAAACCTAGAGTGCATGTCACTTTTCTGAAGGAGTGAACGAAGTGAAATGAAGCTTCAACCCTTAACGAGATTAAGTTTAACTTGATCCCTATTGAGGTTGGGCCTTTGCCACCCACTTCGAAATCATAACGTCATCTGGGATTCTTCATGTTGCCTAGAAGTTTCCTCGTCTTCAGTCACGGACGACTTGACGTCGTCGTATCGAGATGATTTCGGAAATCGGTTTGCTGTGCGTTTTCTTCTTCGGTTTGTTCGAGTTCGTCATTGTCTTCTTTGAGCGATTCTTCATACTGGACAAGGGATCAAGCAAGACAACAGACAGTCCGGCCAACCTTCAAGATGTTCCTCTACCAGAAGACCGAGAAGTGAGCGGGAACGAGGAAGACGAAGACTGGAGCGACGCACTTCAGGACTTCGAGGGAAGCCCCGTGCATGAGGACAATTCAGGCTGTGATTCCTGCGACAGCCTTCGGATGGAGAACGAAATCCTCCGAGAAAAAGTACAAGAAGAGGTGTTGCTGACGGCACATCTAAAGGGCGTCATCGAAGACCTTAAGATGACTTTGGCAGTTGGAGGTTCCTCGTCTTCGGCACTTAGAGGTCAGTCTTCTTCGGATAAAGAGAAAGGTTTGCCGAGGACGCCTCTCCGGAAGAACCCTCTGCATCAGGCTGATTATCCTGAGGACGTCAGAGTGAAGAACCCCGAACAGGAACTTGAAGCGTGGCAGGCCGCGCTTGGGGTAGCTCTTAAGAAAAATTATTATTATGCCCTTCTCCTCAGCAGGATCGAATGAGGTCCTTCGGTATATATCTGGTCAAAGCTGTCATCGAAATCAAAGAAGGTCCTGGTGTTAAAAAAGAGAAGAAAAACCAAACGCCCACAGGTATCAAACGTCCACAGGTATCAAACGCCCACCCTAAGACTTCTGTTTGGTCATTCCAAATTTTTTGGCTTTCCATTATCAAACTTTCTTCGTCATCGAGCTGACAAGGATCTCGCTTCTGAAGATCGATCCTTCAAGACCTTCCTCAGTCTTGTATTTGATTTTGGCCCTCTAAGGGTAGAGGGTTTCCCTCAGCTGAATAAAATCGCCCCGTGATAGCTAAAAAAAAATATCCATCGTTTGCGTCATCATTTCTAAAAATGTTCCAACCCTAGCACTCCCTATAATCAGGTCTAAAGAGTCCAGCATCCCCTAATAACTAATACATTATTACTAAAAGGACAAAGGGAAGCGTATGCATGCAGCTCCTCCGAGCACCCCGTATCATTGATATCAGCACCTCTAGGGGGTACGAGCTCCACATGTTGGGAAACGCTGGTCTAAGGGGTGATCGAGAAGGAGGGCTTTACTCATTTGAATAAAATCGTCTGACGACAAGAGAACAAGAAAATAGAGACGACATTTGGTTTTTACGAATTTGACCATTTCCGGATCAGAAGTTTCCTTCCAAGTGAAATGATGCCGTTTGGCGTTTTGCCAGAAGCAAATCTTTAAGTACGGCAGAGGGAACATAGTCATAAGAGGATAATGATAAGTTGATTAAGCTTAGTACTCTATCTCATTTTGTCTTTCACATTTCCGGTTTCTGTAGTTCTGTAATGGTACGCAGCTGAGCTATCTGTTCTTCAGGGGAACGATTGTATAACTGAGATTATCTCAACATACACGCAAGGTCCAGCGGGGTCCTTTTTATATAATTTATTCTTGTTACTGCAGACTATTCTACTCAACCGTAAGAGCGTCACCGTAACCAAAGGATTAAACGAATTTGGGCGTAACTCGATTGCCAGGCTTTCCTAGTTTAGACGTGATGTCAACAATAACGTCATTGACGTTATCGGTGGCCGTAATGACGTCATTATTAATAGCGTCACGGCTCTTGTTGTCACCTACCTTTGTGATGACGCAATTGACAAATGGCAAATGACTCTGGTTGGAAAATATAATCCTTTGTATTCTTGAAAAAAAAAAAAAATCCTAAGGTAAACTCCACAAAGAAATACACATGCATCAGCCTTTCTGACATGACGTCTGTTAGGACTTCTGTCCGTTGATGTGTCTCTTGTTCATGATTTCTCTCCATGTGTACCTATCAATATATATATATATATATATATATATATATATATATATATATATATACATGTATATATATGTATATATGCATATATATACATATATATGTATATATACATATATGTATATATATATACATATATATATATACATATATGCATATATATATGCATATATATATATACATATACATATATATATATATACATATATAAGTACACACACACACACACACACACACACACACACACACACACACACACACACACACACACACACACACACACACACACACACACACACACACACACACACACACACACACACACACACACACACACACACACACATATATATATATATATATATATATATATGTATATAGTATATGTATACATATATATTATCTACATACATAATATGCAAGTATATATCTATATGTATACATATATATATATATGTGTTTGTATATGAGTGTATATATGTATACAGCTGAGTTGCCCATCTCCGTCTTTCTCTGCAAAAAATAATAACTGCCATATGTTTAAACAATACCATAGAATCCAAAATCGTATACCATTTCAAAGCAAATAACGCCCTTAATTCCTCCGGGCATAACGTCAATAATTGTACTGCTGTCGTGTGGTTTCGTGTTTGTTGCTCATATGGCCCCAAAAGTTGAAACGCCAAAGTAACGAAGTTTACAAACTTCAATCTGTTTTCTCACAACATTTCTTGCTTTCTTTCCGGAACAGCTCTCTGCAGGCAGTTTATTCATCCCTGTATTTTGCAACTCTGCTACCCAATTGAATATATATATATATATATATATATATATATATATATATATATATATATATATATATGTATATATATATATATATATATATATATATATATATATATATATATATA
>NW_027467723.1:847135-849635 GCF_046742065.1 Oratosquilla oratoria
GAGAGTGGAGTGAGGGTGACATGTGAATGGAGAAATAACGTAAGAATGTATCCAAATTGAACTCGGCCTATTCTGAGAGTGGGAAAACGAGTGAGTGAAGGTTGAGAGAAAGTGTGTGTGTGTGTGTGTGTGTGTGTGTGTGTGTGTGTGTGTGTGTGTGTGTGTGTGTGTGTGTGTGTGTGTGTGTGTGTGTGTGTGTGTGTGTGTGTGTGTGTGTGTGTGTGTGTGTGTGAATGTGTGTGTGTGTGTGTGAATGTGTGTGTATGTGTGTGTGTGTATGTATATGTGTGAATGTGTGTGTGTGAAGTGTGTGTGTGTGTGTGTGTGTGTGTGTGTGTGTGTGTGTGTGTGTGTGTGTGTGTGTGTGTGTGTGTGTGTGTGTGTGTGTGTGTGTGTGTGTGTGTGTGTGTGTGTGTGTGTGTGTGTGTGTGTGTGTGTGTGTGTGTGTGTGTGTGTAATGCATCTATAAATAACCAGAGATAAATCCTTTTAAGACAAAGAATAGCATTTTTGTTATTATGAAAAACAACAACAGTTAATCATATAAATATTTCTTCACATTGTCTATTAATCTGGCTATAATATCTTCTGGTTTTTATTTTATCAACCTCTGATTTGATTCGTTTCGAGCAAAATTTAATATCTAAATGAAAACCCTTTGAAGGAATCAAAACGATTTCGTTTTATTATAAAATTGAAATAAAACAAATTTAGCTAAGCTGGCAAACTAACTGTTTATTGGTTTTCTAGACATATCTTTTCAATAACAACTAACGGAAGCACAATAACAAAACCACAACAATTTTTTTCCAATTAAATAGATCTGAATTTCATTGGAGAATTTTATTTTATTTTATTCTGAAACGGAAGTAGATTATGATAACGAAACCTCCGATGATATCAGACCATTGTTCACTGTCACTGTTATAATCCTAATATGAAATCTTATAGACTTTGATCATATTTTAAGACTCAATACGCAACATTTGACATTTGACATCATGGATATAGACAAACCTATGAATGTGTCTTCTTTGGTGGTACATCATGTCACTGACCCTGAAATACGTTAATACCTTACAAGATAAACTCACTAAACACACCACTCTCAGCAACTCTTGGCAGGAACTACTTCTCTTTATCTAAGAAATCTTACGCTTCCTCCATTACACGCCCGACTGTTTTTTCACCACATTGCCTGCGGTATCTTTGTAAACAGGGACTTGCCATCAAAGTAGACTATGTTGTAGTTCTCATCTAAATTGATGCCTTTGATTGTCTCCAAGGCGTCGCTTGAGTTCTTTAGCATCTCAAAAGTTCCTAATCAGCCCTGAGGCGTCTGAATAGTGTTGACTCAAAGGCATAAGTTGGGGAACCTTTTTAAGTTGACAACGAGTCTCAAAGGTACCAACATTTTTGGCTGGCTTCTGCAGTTCATTAAGCTCAGGTCTTGTCCTGGTTTGTAGGGTCGAAGTAGGAGTCTGCTATGTTTCTGTTCAACAAGTACTACTGCATAGGATAATGATTCCTGTAATTTATGATCATTTCAACTGGGTTAGCCTGCGGTGCGAGGATGTTTAAGCATCAACATATCCATTCCTGAAACTGTTGACTAGTCATGGAGAGGATGTTTTTACAGTTATGGACAAGTATAGTATATATAGCGTTTGTGTGTGTTTGTGTGTGTGTGTGTGTGTGTGTGTGTGTGTGTGTGTGTGTGTGTGTGTGTGTGTGTGTGTGTGTGTGTGTGTGTGTGTGTGTGTGTGTGTGTGTGTGTGTGTGTGTGTGTGTGTGCGCGTGTGTGTGTGCAGATACCAAAAACCTAACACTCAAACTCATAGCGTTGGTGGACAGGACATCAAGTGCCTATGATGAGCCTTCGTACATTCTTTTGCACCGAGCAAACATATCGTTTGGTTGACCAACCACGGCGCAACAACAAGACACGTCCCCCTCGTCCACGCGCACAATGCAGCGCCATGCATTGTTCCTGGAGACTCAAGGTCGGGACCTGTTGGGTTACTTGACGGGCGGTGGAGACCGTGCATAAAGGAACAGTCTGCACATGATGGGGGTGTCACGGGCACTCTTGGCGTAAGAGAAGGTTTCTGCGGTTATGTTGGTGTCTTTCTTTCCTAACTTTGTATTGACTTTTTTATTACTATTATTATTATTTGTCTACGTCATTATCCTTTCGTTTTTGTTCTCCTTTTTCTATTAATTTTCCTTATCTTTATTTGCCTTCTTCGCCCTCGTCTTCGTCTTTGCCTTCACCTTATTATCTCCCTCTTTTTTTTCATATTCTTCTTCTTTACTCTTTTCTTGGTCTTCTTTAACTTCTTATTTGTCTTCTTCGTCTCCTAACTCTTCCTTTTTTTTTCTTATTCGTATTTTTGTCTTTGTCATACTCCTTTGTAATTATTCTTTTTCCTTGCATAATATTTTTCCTTTGTGACCTTCAGAATATCATAGCTACATATGAGTTCCAAAATGCTGCAAA
>NW_027467723.1:864635-867135 GCF_046742065.1 Oratosquilla oratoria
CAGTAACAAAAATAATAGCTCCTTGGGCACATGAGCGAGAGTTGTTTTGCGTAATCTTGCGGTCAGTAATCTACCTTCACTGTAGTTCCAGTAGTTTATGTTAGTCTGACTCGTTGAACAGTTTTATGTAAGGGGTTCACCTGAGATGAACTGGCAGTATTGTGTGTGTGTGTGTGTGTGTGTGTGTGTGTGTGTGTGTGTGTGTGTGTGTGTGTGTGTGTGTGTGTGTGTGTGTGTGTGTGTGTGTGTGTGTGTGTGTGTGTGTGTGTGTGTGTGTGTGTGTGTGTGTGTGTGTGTGTGTGTGTGTGTGTGTGTGTGTGTGTGTGTGTGTGTGTGTGTGTGTGTGTGTGTGTGTGTGTGTGTGTGTGTGTGTGTGTGTGTGTGTGTGTGTGAGAGAGAGAGAGAGAGAGAGAGAGAGAGAGAGAGAGAGAGAGAGAGAGAGAGAGAGAGAGAGAGAGAGAGAGAGAGAGAGAGAGAGAGAGAGAGAGAGAGAGAGAGAGAGAGAGAGAGAGAGAGAGAGAGAGATAAAGAGATGGAAGGGTATCTGATCACTTTCAACTTCAACCATCTCTCCGATCAGTTACTTCTTTCCAATCTATCCTGAAGGATAGAGCCGCTGGCTGCTATTGACACAATTTCCTCATTCATAGCTTCTACAGAGTAACGTGTTGAAATGTGTTACATGACGTGACATGATATATCTACGGTGACGTGACACAGTATATCTGAATTACAAATTGCACCATAAACCTTCATTAGAATAGTTATCAACATTAATTCACATAGCCATTCCCATTGATTAAACAATTTCACTGGTGCAATGGTATTTATAATAATTTAACATGTTATTTGAGAATTTATGTAAATATTATTGAATTTTTAAAATGTTATTCTGGTTGCCGCCAGGTGATTTTATTCAGTTGAGGGACGACTTCTGTGTTTGTAGAAAGATATTATTTTTATTGATTTTCTTGATTTATATATTATTTAGCTGTCGCCAGGTGATTTTATTAGAAAATGGACTAATTCGACTGAGAAAGGCTTGTGAGGAGTGCTTTACATGGTGTGGTGTGTAATCAATGCAATATTAAGAAAACAAGTAAAAGATAATTTCATAAATTATTTTTTAAATTTTGGAGATCAACATGGGTGGGGGGATGGGAATGAATAAAAGAATATAGTTTTGGATCAAAAGATCTTCTGTTGGCATGCTCTTCCTTTGTAATCCTTTGTAATCTTTATATGTTTGATCAAGGAAACCAAGCATGTTTTAATCCTTTGATAGGATAAAAAAAAAGGTATTATCTATACAGACCTGAAATTATCTATATATAAAATGGGGTAGTTTTTCACCACGCTATTTATCTATTTACTTATTCATTTATTCACTAATTCATTCATTTATTTATCTATGTATTAATCTATTTTGATAAAACAAAAGGTAGATAAACCCACGCTATTTATCTATTTACTTATTCATTTATTCACTAATTCATTCATTTATTTATCTATGTATTAATCTATTTTGATAAAACAAAAGGTAGATAAACTACAATATGAAAATAGGCGAAGGTATTATCAATAGGGGGTTAGATTTTATATGTACAGAGAATCAAGATTTGCACCATATTATCTATCTACTCTTTTATTTATCTACTTATTCATTCATTAATTTATCTATTTATTTTTTATGTTGATAAACCAAAAATTAGATGAACTTAAAGTAATTTATAGATGAATTATAAGATATTAGGGAAAGAATGGACATTTGTTAGAGGTCAGGAGTGTATATTGATGTTGCTCATGGAAAACATGTCATGTTCCTGTTTTTATTTATTTTTTATTTATTTATTTATTTTTCTTTTATCCAATAATTCCAAAAGACGTTCGGCTTTTGTCCTTGTTATGCTTGGATAGTTATCATCGCTTGAAGGAAGAACATTTAATAAACAATTCTGTATAGTCCTTTACGAGCAACTACTATCCTTCAGGCAATGGATGTACCCAAGTTACAATAGGTTGTAACGACATAGAGGGTCGAGTCTGAAGAACAATATAGAGAACAATGTATAGAACAATGTAACTTTTTCCTATCCATTCAACCAATACATCCATTCGTTTTATGACAAGTAAAAAAAACGAAGCAGGATTTTCATAGTTCTACTGATTGATATTTTCAGCAATAACCAGCGCTTCTGTCCTTAGGAACAATATCACACAGAAGAAGTCAAGTCATAGAGAAGGGTCAAAAGAAGTTCAAAGAATTTATCATTATTTTTCGAGTCAAGGTAAACATTTCTATTGAAAAAAAAAAAATACAAGTGTCCTCATTGTGAGATGAACATATTACAATTTCAGAATTCACCAAACTTTTTGGAAAACTGAGAATATAAAACCTAATTGGTTGAACGAAGAGTTAGATATTTATTCTCATCGCCACTTTTGAGAGATTTGTTGGCATACAGTACATTCTACATTAAAACAAGATTACAATTTCGCC
>NW_027467723.1:879635-882135 GCF_046742065.1 Oratosquilla oratoria
ATGAGAAAAACTCGGCTGAGAAATTGTATCCCTCATCAATTACATCACGGGAACTTGTCTTCCAGCTTTAGAAAGAAAAGGCATAAATCCACTCCCATCCATTTCATCCCCACATACTCCATTCCCATTCACTGCCCCTCCCTCCCTCTTTTCTTGGTTCCTCCTGGATGACGGATCATCCCTGCATCTTGCCCACTGCCTTGGGTCAGAATTATTGTGGGGGGGCATAGCACATCCACAGCAAGACCGCTTCGTTTAATCGGCTACCTTACTCTCCGTCCCCTCATGCAAAAAAAAAAAAAAAAAAAAAAAAAAAAAAAAAAAAAAAAAAAAAAAAAAAAATCCTTCGGGCTAAGTCAAACTATCATTCACACATACTCCTTAACCCTCCCCACCCCCACCCACTCCCTTTCACACATCACAGCATCATCCATACACAAGCATTCTCCACTCACCCCTATCTTCTGTCTCCTCCCTTCTTTTCTCAACAGACATTCCCCTCTTTCCCAACGCCCCTTTTACCCCATCCATCTCATACTTGGTCACCCCCTCATGTTCACTCCATCCGCCTCTGCTTTCCACACTTCTTTAACTAATCTTTCTTTATTCATTCTTTCCATATGTCCAAATCATCCCATTACTCTTTCATCAACACTATCTCCCAGCTCCTTTTCCACCCCTGTTCTCCTTCTCACCTCCCCGTTTCTCACTTTATCCAGACTAGTAACCCCTACCATACTTCTCAGGCATCTCATCTCAAACACATTTAAACTCTTCCTCTCTTATATTACATGTTTCTGCCCCATACAGTGCTGTCGGCACAATCACTCCTTTATACAATCTCCTCTTAGCATCCATTCCCAAATGTCTATTTCTCATTACACTTTTTAATCCCCCAAGGCATTTATTTGCTTCTCTCAATCTATATTCTACCTCCACCTCCATTCCTACCTTTCCCGCCACATTTGCCCCCAAGTATCTAAATCTATCCACTTCCTTCAATCTCTCTCCCTCAATACTCGTACTCACTTCCAATTTGCTGTCATCCTCTCTCCTTTGTACATCTCATCACCTTACTTTTACCTACATTTATCTTCAACTTCCTTCTTTCGCACACTTTCCTAAACTCTATCACTAATTTCCTCAATCCCTCCTTTGATCCTGCTACAAGCACACTATCGTCAGCAAACAACAACTGGCTTATCTCCCATTTTTCTCCATTTTCTTTAACCATCTCCAATCCCCGACCTATTACTCTTCCACTTACCTCTCGCACCACCCCATCCATGTATAAATTGAACAGCCCTGGTGACATGACACATCCTTGACGAAGTCCCACCTTTACCTAAAACCATTCGCTCTCTCCATTTCTAATTCTAACACAGGCTCTACTACTCTCATAAAAACTCTTCAATGCTCTGATGTATCCCGTATATCTGCAATACCTCCCACAGGACCTTCCTCTTTACCCGTCATGAGCCTTTTCCAAATCCATAAAGCACCTTCCCCCTCCAAAAAAAAAGTCCTTACCTTTTCCTAAAGCTTTCTCATATATCTGCCTTACCACAAAAATCTGTTCCATGCAAACTCTGTCTTTCCAAAACCTACACTGTTCCTCACCAATTACTCACTCTGTTCCTCTTCTAATCTTTTCTATCAAAAACCTCCAATAAGCCTTCCTAACTACACTCAACAAACTAATCCTTCTGGGATTAATACACTTACACTTGTCCCCTTTTCCCTTGTAAAGCGGAACTACACAGACAAATCAATAAGTAAGAAAAAAATAAATTAATTAATAAGAATATTTTTCCAGCGATTCCAGTGATAAAGAAGAAAAATAAAATAAGATAGAACCCTGTATACATCTAGGAAGCTTGTTTACTTCGTGGTATTATCTATGCTCCTACTAGCCGTAACGTACACACAAACACACACACCTATACACATGCGAGTATTCACGTGCTCGTACACACACACACACACACACACACACACACACACACACACACACACACACACACACACACACACACACACGCACACACACACACACACACACATACACACACACACACACACACACACACACACACACACACACACACACACACACACACACACACACACACAACACGGCTCGGTGGCGGATTGGTAAAGCACTGGCCTCACAAGCCAGAGAACCGGGGTTCGATTCCCCGGCCGGGCGGAGATAAGTTGGGTTTGTCTCCTTTCACGTGTGACCCCTGTTCACCTAGCAGTGAGTAGGTACGGGACGTTAGTCAAGGAGTTGTGACCTTGCTGTCCCGGTGTGTGGTGTGTGAGTGGTCTCAGACCTACACAGAGATCGGCAAATAATGAGCTCTGAGCTCACTGCCGTAGGGTGGTGTCTGGCTGTCTCGACAGAGACTGCAGCAGATCCGAGGTGAATACACACACACACACACACACACACACACACACGCACACCCAAAGCATTCGTCTGCATACACACTTAAAC
>NW_027467723.1:887135-892135 GCF_046742065.1 Oratosquilla oratoria
TGAGTAGATGCGGTCAAGGCCATTACATTTGCCCTATGATGACTTTTGAGGACTGTTGAGGCAGGTAATTAAATGTCAATGTTGGGAATTGAAGAGGAGTGCGGGATTCAAACCCTTATCTATGTGAATGCGAGATCAATGCGCTTCTCATTACTCCATCGGCGTCAGCCAACCGAAGATGAGGCCAGAAATTGGCAAAAATTATGACTTTTGGAACGCCGCCTCTGACAGCAAGATATGAATTCTGTTGACTTGCTGACAACGAACTCAGTCGGCATGGTTATGTTTTGTTTACTCAAGACTGTCTAAGAAGTAAAAACATAAAAAATAGAAAAATAAAAAGGGATTTTGAAATTCGTTACAAATATCCTACTCAAGTGTTTTGCAGAGTAAAAAAAAAAAATATATATATATATATATATATATATTTATATATATATATATATATATATATATATATATGTATATATATACATACATATATCTATTATAATAAAATAGTAGCCTCTGTCTGTCTGTCTGTTTGTTTGTTTGTTTGTTCACGAACTCCTCCTAGGGTTTTGAAGATAGACCCCCATAACCATATATAATCTGATACCCTAACACTCCAGGTACTTGGATAACTATATTTCATTTGAAAATATTTTGGTTAGGGTTAATGGTTAAAGTTAGGTGGTTTGTGGTGAGGGAACAAGCCACTACTGTAGTTACCCCTTAAGTCGCGTATTATTTTTGTGACATAAGAACTGATATAATTAAACAAATCATTGTATGTGTCCATAAATATTATTTATATTTGTAAAATTAATGTTGTCACACACCATGATAGCTTTTGTAAGAAGAAAGTATGTAAATGTAAAATGACTGTAAAATTTTACCAAATGTTGAAATATTGTGTTGAAATGTTGAAATGTTGTCTGATTTTCATTTATTATTAGTTATATGTCAATCTATTATTATTTACTATTTACCTGTTTGTTTATTATTTAACTATACCCATGCATTTATTTATATATTTTATTTGTTATTTACATTATCATATTTTTTATTTTTTATTTTGATATTAATATGATTTTTTTTCGCATCCGACCTAGATATGGATCAAAAGGTCTCCTGTCGGTATGCTCCGCCTTTGTAATCCTTATTGGTTATTTTCATTTAGTTTTAGTGCGGGCGGAAATTGATTATTCACAAACTCCTCTTAGGTTTTTGCAAATAACCCCCTATAACCATATATATTCTGAAGATGGATAAACGAGATAAATTTCTTCACCTCTTAGCTATAGACCTTTATTGTCAATCCACACACACATACACACACACACACACACACACAGACACACACACACACACACACACACACACACACACACACACACACACACACACACACACACACACACACACACACACACACGCACGCACGCAAAAGAATCTGGACATATGATATTTGTGTTTGTTTATGCATGTATTTTCAAACTAGGGTTTCCCAGCCTTCGGGTAGGGGGGTGCACACCTGGGAGGGGGAGTGTTTAAAGCTATATTTCATTTAAAAAAAATGGTTAGGTTTAAGAGGTTAAATGTTAGGTGGGGTACGGTTAGGTTAGGGATTATTCACGAACTCACAGCAACGCGCGGGTAATTTAGCTATTATATATATATATATATATATATATATATATATATATGTATGTATATATATATATGTATATATATATATATATATATATATGTATATATATATAATATATATATATGTATATATACATATATATATATATATATATATATGATGAAGGTGGAAAAAGAAGTCACGGGTCTAGTTCCGAGTTCCTGAGTTTATTCCTGGCCGGTTTCGCTCTATACTTTTTCAGGCGGTATACATAGTATGAGTAGGACCGCGTTCCCTCCTTGGAGGTGGGTTCTGTTTTGTTGTACAATGATTTACGATTTCTAATACAACGAACAATAATTCTAATAAAGTGTACAATAATTTTTGTGATGTAGCTATTAAAAATGGACATTAGATACAGCTCCGGTGTGTGTGGAATGTTGACCGAGCGTGTAACAGTGTAAGTGAAGTGAGTGGTGTAAAAATGTGGGAATCCCGAAAAGTGTCACAAGATAACTTATAATATAGAATAATATAAAGATAACATATCCAGACAAATAGAATGAAATGAAAATAATGTGCTAATTTAAAGTGACGTGACAACACATCGCATATTGTTGTATGACATAATGTTATAAAAAAAATTACATGGAATAATTTCACATATGGTATGTATTGTAAATAACAAATAATACTATGAATAACATATTCGGACAGAATGAAAATAAAAATAATAATAATAATGTGATAGTTTGAAGTGGGTAACGTTCTGTTTGACACCTCATTGTTTGACATAAGATAGAAATTAATTCATAAATAGTAGTATATTTGATACATAAGATAATGCAATAAGAACAAAGCAAATGAAACATAATGATAACTAATAATAAACAAATAGATAAATAGATAAATAAATCTCATCGTATTTGTTCTATGACATAAGATATAGTTTAATAAATAGTAATATAATTTCATTTTAAATTTTTACGTAAAATAATGCAAAAAAATAAAAATTATTTAGATTTTTACGTAAAATAATGCAATAAATAAATGAATAAATAAACAAAAAAATAAAAATAAAAAATAAAAATTAAACTATATTACTATTTATTAAATTATATCTAATGTCATAGAACAAATACGATGAGATTTATTTATCTATTTATCCATTTGTTTATCATAAGTTATCATTATGTTTCATTTGCTTTGTTCATATTGCATTATCTTATGTATAAAGTATACTACTATTTATTAATTATTTTTTATCTTATGTCATACAATGAGGTGTCAAACAGAACGTTACCCACTTCAAACTATCACATTATTATTATTATTTTTATTTTTATTCTGTCCGAATATGTTATTTGTAGTATTATTTATTATTTACAATACATACCGTATGTAAAATTATTCCATGTAATTTTTTTATAACATTATGTCATACAACAATATACGATGTGTTGTCACGTCACTTTAGATTTGCACATTATTTTCATTTCATTCTATTTGTCTGGATATGTTATCTTTATATCATTCTATATTATAAGTTATCTTGTGACACTTTTCGGGATTCCCACATTTTTACACCACTCACTCACTTCACTTACACTGTTACACCCTCGGTCAACATTCCACACACACCGGAGCTGTATCTAATGTCCATTTTTAATAGCTACATCACAAAAATTATTGTACACTGTATTAAAATTATTGTTCATTGTATTAGAAATCGTAAATCATTGTACAACAAAACGGAACCCACCTCCAAGGAGGGAACGCGGTCCTACTCACACTATGTATACCGCCAGCTTCACCCTAATGTCACATTCCTCTGAAGAAGCATAGAGCGAAACCGGTCATGAATAAACTCAGGAACTCGGAACTAGACCCGTGACTTCTTTTTCCACCTTCATCAACTTGTCACAATGTACCAGCATATATATACATATACATATATATATACAGTATATATATATATGTATATATATATATATATATATATATATATATATATATATATGTATGTATTTATACACACACACACACACACACACACACACACACACACACACACACACACACACACACACACATATATATATATGTATGATTTTGAAATTTGCTACAAAAATATGTTCCACATAAGCGTTTTTTTTTTCTTTTCTTTTTTTGATTGTGCAACGTGGATGCCATGAAGCAAGCTGACTAGAGGTTTTAGTGTCATATAACACTAAAGTTTGTGATGAAAATATGTTAAGTACCTCATTTGGACGTGTGTAGCAATTTTTTATCTCTTCCTCAAAATGCCGTTCGAAAAGCTGGTCTTTGTACTGATCGTCATAACTCCAGTTGATACACAAAAACATTGTATATTTGTCTCACTGATAATGAGCTGGCTCTATGCGTTGGATACACATGTTATCGAGGCCGCATGGAAGAGGCGAGTTACAAAACAAACCAATACAAAACAAGACAAAAGAAATCAAATTATATTATATTGAATTAAATGAAATGAATCGAAATGAAATGAAATGAAACCAAATTAAATAAAATTAAATACAGTCAAATTAGATCAAGTAGAATGAATATGAAATGAAATGAAACGAAATAAAACAGAATAGATAAAAAAATAGAATAAAAACATAGATTAAAACAAAATAAAATAAAATAAAGTAAAATAAAATAAAATAGAATGAAACGACATAAAAGGTCTGGGAAATAAACTACTATTCTTGACACATCCAAGCCTGATAACATATCATGACGAAAATATTTCTCCCCTCCCCATCCCCCCTCCTCCCATCCTCCTCCCCTCCTCCTCTCCTTCTCCTCTCCCTTCCTCTCACTCTTCCCTCACTCTCCCCTCCACTCCCCTCCTCTCTCCCCTCCCCCTCCCCTCCTCCTCGCACTCCCTCTCCCCTACCCTCCCTCTCACCTCCTCCTCCCTTCCTCCTCCCTTCCTCCTCCCCTCCTCTTCCTCCCTCTCACTCTTCCCTCCCCCTCCCTTCCACCTCCCCTCCACCTTGCACTCCCTCTCCCCTACCCTCCCATTCACCTCCTCCTCCACTCCTCCTCCTCTTCCCTCTCCCTCTCCCCTCCCCTCCTCCTCCCCTCCTCCTCTCCCTCCCCGCAATTGAATACATTATCCAGAGCTCTTTTGACATGATCTCAAAGACATCCAATCATTTCTTTATCCCATCAATAACCAATACTCACTTTACACCTTTTGCTCCACCAATGTTTCTTTTATTCTGTGACTAAAATTGAGTGATTTATTTCAATTCCCCTATTATTCAATTGTCTTATTAGCGCCTTTAAACTGATTTCAGAAGAATAAGTGGGTTCTTCAATTGAGGATTTTTTTTTTTTTTTTTTTTATTTTTTTTTT
>NW_027467723.1:927135-931944 GCF_046742065.1 Oratosquilla oratoria
AAAAATCTAAATACTTATACATCTAATGAATTACTTCTGTCGAATGTATTATGATTTATAAATGAAGTGATTATTGAACATTACAAGGAGTGTTCCACCCCACTAACCAACTGTGATTATATACACATTAAAAAGAATAACAGAAAAATTATAACTGCAACGTAATTAGTTCCCAGAATCGATGCAAACATAAATTTTTAATCACCTAGGGACAAACAAGAGGGCCTACTGTATATACATACATAAATACATAGATAAATACGTATATATATATATATATATATATATATATATATATACATACATATATATATATATATATATATATGTATATATATATAAATACATACACATATATATTTATACACACACATATACACACATTTATATATATATATATATATATGTATATATATATGTATATATATATATATATAAATATATATATATATGTATATACATATATATATATATATGTATATATATATATATATATATATATATATATTATATATATATATATAATGTGGGTGTGTCTGTATGTGTGGGTGTGTGTGGGTGTGTGTATGTGTGTATGTATATATATCTATATATATATATATATATATATAAGTATTTACACACACACACACACACACCCATATATATATATATATATATATATATATACATATATATCAATAGCTACATATACATATATATATATACATAGATATATATACATATATATATATGTATATATATACGTATATATATATATATATATATATATACATACATTATTTTATAAATATATATGTATATATATATATATGTATATATATATATACATATATATATATATATATATATATAACATACACACATACATATATCAAGGCTTTTCCCCCTCACAAGGGAGGTATATATATATATATATATACATATGTTTATATATATGTATATATGTATATATATATGTATATGTATATATACATATATATATATATATGTATATATATGTATGTCAGATTCAAACTCCTAAACAATTTTAGAATAGATACTTGTGCTTCTAAAATACCCGATTTCAGTAAAGCTCAGTTCATAGAACTACGTCAGGAGCTTCAGCTTACAGATTGGGAGGAAAAATTAAACGAAAGGCCTGTAGATCAGATGTGGGAAATATTTCAAAATACGCTCACTAAGATGATTCAAACTTACATTCCTTTTAAGGACAGACGTCCCCCAAATCAGGCTCGCCCAAAGTAGCTCGACAAAGAAACTGAAAAAAGTATTTGCTAAAAAGAGACAGGCTTATAAGAAATATAAGTGCTCGGGTGCATCTAATGACTATGAAAGTTATGTATCAATACAGAGAGATTTAAAAAAGACAATAAGAAAAAGAAAACGGACAATACGAAATGAACATCGCTGAGAAATCCAAAGAGAATCCCAAAGAATTCTATAGTTACATTAGAGATAAAAAGGTTGTTAGGAATCACATTGGTCCACTATTATCTGCTGACGGTCAACTTGAATATTCAAATGAAGGAATGTGTAATCTCTTAAACAATTATTTTAGCTCGGTATTCGTAAACGAAACACCTCAAAGTGAATTCCAAACTGAAACCTGTGAAAAGTCTGGGGTAAACTTACTCACTACGGTAAATATAACAAAAGAAAAAATTAAAAGGTGTATAGACAAACTCAAAGTTAACAAAACACCAGGGCCTGACGGTTGGCATCCAAGAATCTTAAAGGAAATGAAAAATGAGATTGTTGTTCCATTAGAAATTATTTTCAAGAAATCCATCATATCCGGAGATGTCCCAAGAGAATGGAAGCTAGCTAACGTTACTCCCATATTCAAAAAAGGTGACAAAAAAAAACCAAATAACTATAGGCCTATAAGTTTGACTTCGATCGTAGGAAAAATAATGGAAACTATCATCAGAGATGATATCGAATATCATTTAGAAAGTAAACCGTTTGATAAATGATAGGCCAGCATGGTTTCAGACGGAAACGTTCTTGCGTGACTAACTTACTCGACTTCTACAACACAGTTATCTCGAATTATGACAAAAGAAACAATATAGATTTAATATATCTAGACTTTGCAAAAGCTTTTGATACCGTCCCACACGAAAGACTACTTACTAAATTAGCTTTGCATGGAATAAGTGGTAGCCTATTAGGTTGGACTAGTAATTGGTTGAAAGGGTCGAAAACAGAGAGTTGTTTTAAATGAAAAAACTTCTGGATGGAAAAATGTTGCAAGTGGAGTTCCTCAGGGTTCCGTTCTTGGGCCACTTCTATTCATAGTATATATAAATGATATAGACAATGGACTAAAATCTACTGTTTCCAAATTTGCTGATGATACAAAACTGTGCGGAGTGGCAAATGATCACTCAAACCAATTAGATATTCAAGAAGATTTAGATCAATTACAGCAATGGTCTGAAAAGTGGCTAATGAAATTTAACACAAGTAAATGCAAGGTAATGCACATAGGTAAAAATAACAGTAAGTACGATTACAAGTTATTTGAAAATTCGTTAACAAAAGTGGATAGTGAAAAAGATCTCGGCGTAATTATCAGTAACGACCTCAAATCATCCAAGCAGTGTATTTCAGCCTCTGAGAAAGCAAATAAGGATTCTGGGATTGATTGCGCGATCTATTGATTTCAAAAGTCCATCACTCATTAACAAGCTATATAAATCGTTAGTTCGTCCACATTTGGAATATGCTGTTTCCGTATGGTCACCGAATCTCATTAAAGACATTGACAGACTGGAAAAAGTACAACGGCGAGCCACAAAACTGATTCCAAATATCAAAAATAAATCATACGAAAATCGACTTAAGCACATCAATCTGTTTTCCCTAAAAAAGCGTAGACTCAGAGGTGACTTGATACAGGTCTTTAAGATTTTAAAGGGAATTGACAACATCAAAAGTGACCAAATTTTCACATTGAATGAGAATCAGACAAGAAACAATGGTCTCAAACTGTCCGGAAATAGATTCAATTTGGAAGTAGGTAGAAACAACTTTGCCAACCGTGTAGTTAATGAATGGAATAAACTTCCTGCACAGGTAGTGCAATGTAGTTCCGTTCGAAGCTTTAAGAATCATTTAGATAAATACCTAAGTAAGATGCTGTAATTATTATAATTTATGTTATATTATTTGTTTTTGTTTTGTTATAATTTGTCTGTCTGATTTTCATTTATTATTAGTTATATGTCAATTTATTATCATTTACTATTTACCTGTTTGTTTGTTATTCAACTATACCAATGCATTTATTTATGTATTTTAATTGTTATTTACATTGTTATAGTTTTAATTTATTATTAATATGATTTTTTTTTTATTTTCTTTTTTTATTTTTTTTGCATCCGACCTAGATATGGATCAAAGGGTCTCCTGTCGGCATGCTTTGCCTTTGTAATCCCTTTGTAATATATACAGTAACTCTACCATTGCCTGTCCCAAGCCCGGATGAGAAAGGAGGAGGGTTGCTGCGATAGGCCTAGCAAGCCGGTAGTGCAAAAAGTCTTCTGCTAGTGAAACTCCACCACCAGCCTCGGAATTCAGACGGCTCTTTGGTAAACAAAATCGGAAACGTAAAGGAAGTTTAAACAAGACACTCCACAAAGTATGACTTGCAACGATTAAAATCGCAACATATAGAGACAAAGAAGAAGGAGTATTGGAAATGATGAATGAAAAGATAGACATTATAGGAATGGCAAAGACAGGACACTGGGTAAAAGATGAAGGAAGAGACTTTCGGAGGGGGATATACTTTAATGTACTGTGAATCAGAAAAGAGAGGGAAAAGGCACGGGGTAGCTATCATAGTGGTACCAAGACTGACCACAGTATATTCAAGTGTGAAAATGATCAACGAAAGACTAATGTAGTGTACAATACGAATAAAGGGAAGGAATTACAATATATATCAAGTGTATGCACCACAACAAGGATGTCCTTAAGAAGAAAAAAGAAAAATTTTCCTAAATCATTTAGAGGAAGAATATGAGATTCTGGATGGCGATATAAGACTTTTGATTGGTGATTTTAATGCTAAAGTTGGACAGGAAAGAGAAGGAATAAAGAATATAATAGGGACATTTGGAGAAGAGACAAGAAATTCAGAAGGAGAAAAACTGGTAGACTACTGCATGAGAAAACGGTTTGAAAATACTGAGCGGTTTTTTATCAACATAAAGAGGAACATAAATTCACTAGATATAGATGGAATCAAAATACAAGAACAGTTTGATAAAAAAATCAATAATCGATTACATAGTATGTTCAGACAGAAGAATTTTCATCAATATAAAGGTAATACCAGGAGTGAGTTTAGATCCAGGCCACAGGTTACTAGTGGCTGATCTTAAGATCGGTAAGGTAAAACCAAGGCAATGTAGAAAAAGAAAGTAATTAAGACAAAATTTTACTAGAGGAAGATAAAAAGAATGTTTATATAACTAAACTTACACAAAAATTGGAGAAACAAAATGATGAGGAAAAAGAGAGATGGGACATTTTGAAAGAAACAATCCGTGAGGTAGCAGAAGAAATTTTAGAGGTAGAATGGATTGGTGGAAATAGGAAAAGACACACACCTTGGTGGAATGAGGAGGTCAAACAGGTAGTAACAAACAAAACTTTAAAATTAAGAAAGTGGTTAAGAAGACGGACACCTGAAAGCCGAGCAGAATATATGCTGGCAAGGAAAGAAATAAATCTTGCATAAGATCGGGCAAAGACCGAGACGTGAAAAGGATCTGGGAGAGAGATTGACAGAGG